>NC_064633.1:407512274-407814879 GCF_023864275.1 Schistocerca cancellata | reverse complement strand
ATGTGGTGAACTTTATTGAACCTGGTCCCCAAAAGGCTATATTTTTTTGGCAAATGTGTCACAATATGGGGGCTGAACATATCTCTTTTATTTTATAGCAGCATTCGTTGGATTTCCAGAGGAGCTGTATCATCACGCATTTTTGAACTTAGGCGACTAGTCTGTTCTTACCTAAAAAAAAGAAAATAACAGTACGAAGTGCTTTCCAGAAAGTGACTTTCTATTAAAGGTCGTATACTTATGTGATACATTTGAGAAGTTAAACTAACTGAACAAGTCTCTGTGAGTAAGTGAAAAGAGAAAATGAACGATGGAGCAGATATGGACTACTTTCCATGATCGCAGCATTTTTGTAAACGACAATGAGGTAGGTCTTCCTGCAATTTTTTTTCTGAAGGACATTTATCTGAACTTCATGTTCATTTTGAAAAATACTTTCCTTAAAAATGTGACAGCTTTCAGTGGTCGCAAAATCCTTTCGGTAATGATTCACGTCCTGAGTTCAATACTGCAGAAGAAGAAGAGTAGATGCAACTTTCATCAGATTCTCCATTAACAGTGAAATTTTCATCAACGACATCACCAAAAGTTTGATATTTAGTAATAAAAGAGTTTCTAAGCTTGAACAAAAAAGCACTGAAGGTATTTTTTCCCCTTTTGCAACCTCCTATCTTTGCGAGAATAGGATTTCAGAAGTGTCTGTCGTTAAAACCAAGTGCAGATCAAGACTTAGTGACGAGAACGAAATGAGGGTAGCTGTATCTCATTTTGTGCCAAGATTTGACAAATTGTGTAACAAGACACAAGCTCAAGTGTCTCACTGAGATGAATAGAATTTTATTCGTAGCTTTCTTTACTAATTATTTCAATTTTACAGGCTATCCTGTAAAGGATCGACAAACAAAACGTAACTGGTCAGGGGAGCCACGAAGACACACAAAGCTTTAAAATCTAAATGTAAGACCACGACCACTTACAAAACACATCATGTTGACTATTACGAAGAAGGGTTGGTCAGATTTCACTGTAGCTTTGTGGCCCTAATCCACCAAGGATAAATATGTGAAGCAGTAAGAATACCGTTACTCGGTAGTGGGGTTACAGAGGGAATCGATCACGAGGCAGCAGCTTCGAGTTATGATAATAGAAGAAATTCTCATCGCCAGGATGCGCACGACAGAGGGAGCAAAGGAGGCGTTGTGATACAGTTTCTGATCACTGGACCTCTTAAATATTAAAGTTCTCTGACAGACATGTGGCAAGAATGATGTTGCACGTCTTTCTCAGCTTGTATAAGCTGTCGACTTCGGTGGCTTGTCTGTTACTGCCGCTACATACACTGATGAGCCAAAACATTATGACCATCTGTTTAACAGCTTGTTTGTCCGTCATTGGAATGAAATACGTCTTTAATTTTGCGTATCAGGGACCCGACAGTTTGTTCCTATGTCTGTGGAGGTATGTGGCATTAGGTGACTACACATGGGTCATGTAATTCGCATAAATAACGGGCCGCTGATCTGCGTATGCGGTGATGGCGCCCGATAGCGACCCATATAGGTTCGATAGGATTTACATCAGGCAAATTTCGTCGCCGAGACATCAATGTGAGTTCACTATAACGTTCCTCAAACGACTGTAGCACGGTTGTCACCCAGACACGGACAACTGTCCTGCTGAAAGATGACATCGCCGTCGGGGAAGACATCAAGCTTGAAGGGATGCATGTGTTTCGCAGCTGTCAGCTTATCTTCGATTACTACCACAGGTACCATACAAGCGCAGGAGAATGTCTGCCGTAGTATAATACTGCTTCCATCAGCCTGCGTCCATGGAGCGCTGCACGTTCCGAGCCGCCGTTCACCTCGATAACAGCGTTTGTGCAAACGACCAGCGACTTGGTATAGCACAAAGTCATTCACCTGAAAAACCGACACGTTTCCAATGATAGACGGTCGAATCCCGATGGTCCCGTGCCCCCTGCAATCGTAACTGACGATGTTGTTGGATCAACGTGTGAACTCGTAGGGATGGTCTCCTGCGGAGCTCCAGGTTCAACAACCTACGATGAACGGTGTGCTCCAAACCTCTTGTGCGTGCACTAGAATTGTGCTCTTTCGGCAGAGATGCCACAGATCGCCGTCTGTACTACTTTACAGAGCAGACAAACCTCAGAAATCCACGTTCTGTGAAGAGTGGTGAACGTCCGATCATTTAGGGCTTAGTGGTAGTTTCACTGTTATTCTACCTCTATCCATTGATGCTCATGACTGTAGCACGTGAACGTTCGACCAGCTTCGCCGTTTTCAGGATACTCGTTCACAGGCTCTGCGTAATAATAATAATAATCTGCTCTTTCTGAAAGTGGCTTGTCTCATTGGATTTCCCAACAGGTACTGTGTACCTCCCCATCGTCATGTTAACACAGCAACCCGCAAAGCGTGATTAGCGGTGCATTGTCCAGCTATCTGGCAGAATCGCACCTTTAATCCAGATTGCATTTTGCAAAGGTGGAGGAATTTTGATTTTCATGTATGTTGTATTTACTACACCATTCGTGAAAAATCCAAGTTTTAGACCTCCTCCCCAATGTGAGTTACCCGCCATCTTGAAAACATTGCTAAGAAATTGCACTTCTTTCTAATTTGTCCTCAGTAAGTTGCTTCGAGTGCATTTAAGGCAAAAAAGAGCGTTAAATGTCCTGAGAGTTTTAGAGACAACTTACTACTGGAAAATTCGGAACAGCTACTGAAACACGAGGCTGCAAAATTTTTTGCATTTTTGCAAATGTGAAGAAATCGCAAAAAATTGGGTAAGTCAGTGGTTTCACCTTAATATCGTTTTTAGTGCAGGTTTGTGCAAGAATGCATAATATACACTGTTGCAGAGGATTTGATTTCCTTCCAGATCATACAAAATATTTTTAACCGCTCCCAATACACGCGGAGAAATGTTGCATTGACAATTTTAGTAAAAGTGGACTCACAACTGAAAACGCCATCTTCTGTCGGAAATAGTACTCCTGAGCGTAATATCATCTTTAAGGCGTTGTGTATGCAATGCATACATGTAGTTTATGAGAGTCGCGGTGGGGAACAAGTAGTTTGAAAAAGAAATACAAAAATTTTAAACACTTTTACATACACTTCTACTCGTTTTTGAACAGAATATAGTGTACAAATAGATCTTAAATTTCATCTCAATTTTACACAAAATTTAAGTGAAAAATTTAGCAATTTCTGTTCATTCGTCTCAGGTATGTTTGGTATGTATAATCATCACTTCGACCAATAGGCAGCGGATCTTCTAACTCGTCTTCTTCCATGCTGAATTCAACTTATGGTGCATTACCGCATGATTCGATACCACAATGAACGCACACAATGGAGTATCGAAGTCCTGCTTTTTTGCAGCTGCGTTTGCTGTCACAAGTATCTTGTCATCGGTATGGAGTCACATTCAACACTGCCTATGGAGCTGGTTCTTTTTTCATTTGCACTGGGAATAGACCACCAATAAACTTTTTCCAGCCCCACTTGAGGGGGCCAATACCCCATCCAAATATGAACGTGTAGATAAGTTATAAGCACGATACTGAACTGAATCCCCTCCTGGAGGTTGGCGGGCCAAATCGAATTTGGTGTTTTCAGCAGCTTTAGAAAAGCTACGATATTGCAACTCATCTGTAGAAGTGCTCGAGACACCTCCCTAAGGCGCCATAACAAAATTTTCAGTTGCTTCCACAATCTTCTCTTTTTCTGCATCTGGATCTTTGGAAACAGAGACACTTTTACAGTGGCAAACATCTCTCTCAAGAGTGGTACAAAAATTAATTCTCCCCAGTCCAGACAGAGTGGAGGTACTACCGCAACTAATTATAGCATGGAGAAGTAGAAATTTTTCCACAATATCTTTAAATTTGAAGGGTGATTTGGAATACAGTGCATCTTCCATGTTACCCCTTCCAGATATGCAAAAGAACATATTGTCTGGCGCTAAAGCCGTAAACGAAACCAAAAGACCAATGTCTTCACCAATAACAACAGAATTGTGTTCGGAAGTCAATGAAGTGACAGTTTTCAATGATGTGGTAAGTTTCACAGTTAACAATCTGCACCTTCTATTGCTGGCTTGGTGACCATTTACGCTCGATACGAAATTATCCTTTGGCATCTGTGGAAACGCAGTACCATCAAAGAGTACTTCTGCACAAAATTGTAGCGTGAAACAACGAGCTCTTTCCGTGATTTTTGTGCTGCTTTTACTTTCTTCTGTGGGATGCCCATCGGAGACTACCACAGCATTTTGACCTTGATGTCGCTATATGTAGGTTACAAACCTTCCAAAAATAGCATGAAAACATTCGCTCCAATTCCAGTGAACTCTGTGTAGGAGATAGCTACCATCTACCACATCAGCTTGCTCTTTCCCTTCCCTAAGTCACTTGTCAATGTCGTGAAGGTAGAGTAGTATTGTTGACTTTGACCCTTTGCTAATGTCTTCCTCAGAAAAAAAGTGACAGTGGCAAGGGAGCAAGTTCGTACTCAAAGTATTTTTTCAGGTCATCATCCCATGGAAAAGTGTGAGGGGATCTAGAGGTTCTTTTCCTTTCTTCGTGTTTATATGCTTAACAACTATTGCCAGAGACACCACAGTGTCTCTACGTCAGAAATGCATGTTCGCAAAATATCTGTTCATAATTCTGTTCGTTCCTCTAGAAAAGAAAACTGTCTCATGACGGCACGTTGTTCAGAAGTAGCCAATTCACAACTGCAAAAGTTTTCAATTACATCATAAACATTTTGTAATGCAGCTACCCCAGATTCCTGTCCGTTACACCTTATCCGCGAATCACCCCATCAGAACTCTTCATTGTTTTCATGAGGATTTGCTGAACTGTCATATCCGATCAAATTCAAGACCAAAAGTGGTTAGCAGTCGGGAATTTTTGAAATTCTAATGGATCCGCTTTATCTTCACGAGCCAGGATATCTTGCACATGCAGGTGACCACATTTGGCCTCGTGAATGTGCTCACTAGCGCGAAAATAAGGAATCATTTTATAAACTGTCGAAGACTTGCTTTTATGGTACCGAAGTCCGGACGAAACTCTTTTTCAATATAGTGAACCAAATCTTCAAATGGAAACTGGCGTTCTTTAGAATTCTCTTCTAAATGGGACACAGTGACTTCCATGGCTTCATCGACGTTACTTCCTGGGCGATGCCCTCTTTTCATCCCAGTAGGTACTCTACTCCACAGTTTTTTATACGAGGGTGAGTCAAATGAAAACCTTAAATTTGTAATAACAAATCGAAATTTCGCGCCGTTATCCTGTAAGTTCGTAAGCGTGCTACAAACAGCGTGCAGAATGGCCTGTAGATGGCAGCATAGTGCAGATGCACACATATCGTCGCAGTATCAGTATAAAGATGGCCGCCCCACTTGCGACTTGCACCAGGGAAGAACAGCGTTCTGTTATTCGGGTTTTGCGTAGTGAAGGTGTGAAACCTATTGAAATTCATCGACGAATGAAGGTTCAGTACGGTGATGCATGTTTGTCACAGCAGCAAGTCTACGAATGGAGTAGGAAGTTCGCAAATGGTGTAGCACGATAAAAGGCACACTGTATCACCTGCTAATGGGTCATCACGTAGAGTGGAAATGGATCGAAGTACTTCCTGTGCCCATTAGTCCTCTCGTGCAGTGGTGATATTCAGAAACGATTCTTTCGTGGACAATTTTTCGCACAAAAAACACTCGATCACGTCTACCAAAAGAGATTTTTTTCTGTTTCTGCTCAAAATCCTTAGACGTTCATTCAAAGCTCTAAAGGACTGTCCAGGTGCATACTGGCAAGCCTTTCTTTGGAGATAAGGCACTACTAGTCTGTCATTATTATATCTATGGTGCATATATATAGACTGATGCGACGAGTGAAAACCTGTACCAGGGTCGGGTTTCGAACTGAGGTCTCCTGCTAGCTAGGCAGATACACAACCCTGGCACAGTGGCTTTGCACAACTGTATGGCCTATCACAGCTCGCCTCCCTCCTCAATCCAAATTCCGATCACATATCAGCCCACTTGCTATTCCCCTCAAACTCAAACAGCACTGCAGAAGCTATCGAACTTACTGGAATGAAACGGGGAATCCTGTCTAAAAACCAGGCAAAGGTGCTTTAATCAAACGAAACTATGTGGTTCCAGAGACCTTTCCAAGCCTCAAACATGTATTATGAAGATACGCAGGCTGAAGCAACGAATCAAAATATGTACCGAGTCCGGGGTGTAGCTGTAGATGTAGTGGCCTCTGCCCACTACACTACAATAAAATGTTAATAAGGAGAAGCAAATACTGTGCAGCTCCCACGTGTCATCCTTCTCGTCCTGTAATGACTATTTCGATTTACAGTTTCCGTAATTTGACTACTATATCCTTGGAAATGAACTTTGGCTTTAGTACGAACAACATGAGCAACCGACTTTTCGGAATAGTCATTTGCACGAGACGTCAGTAGCTCGCAATGCACTTGGGAAGTAGCCCCATTACGTTTCGAAAGAAGTTATGCTATAAATACAGCGAAGACAGGCGCAGGGCCACTAGCCAAAAGCGAGTCTAGCTCCGCTGCGTCGGCGGCTGCCTACGCCCAGCTGTCGAATCTGCTCTAGCAGCAACCTTGCATTGCGCTACTGACGCTGGCAGGTGTTCGGATGAACGCTTTAAGAACTCTGCAAGGGCACATGAAGACTCCATAAAGCACAGTGATGTAAACCCCAATTTAAAAAGGCGATGAACTTTAACACATTTTAAAAGTATCCTCCATCCGGACACTTATTAGTGGACGTTAATATGGGTTGTGTCCAACCTTTGCCTTTATGTTGGCTTGAATTATGCTGGGGCCCATTTCAGTGAAGTCTCTGAATGTCTATGGACGAATGACAGCTCATTCTTCCTCAACAGCCGAAATGAGAGAAGACAGTGATGTTGGACGCTAAGGTCTTGATAGAAGTCGACCTGTAATTCATTCCAGAAGTGTTCCATAGGGTTCAGGTTGGGACTCTTGGTAGGCCATTTCATTTCAGGAATGGTGTTGGACACAAACCATTGCCTCAAAGATGCTGTTTTATGGGAGGATGCATTGTAATGGGTGCTACACTATGTGATCAAAAGTATCCGGACACAGCCAAAAACATACGTTTTTCATATTAGGTGCATTGTGCTGCCATCTACTGGCAGATATTCCATATCAGTGACCTCAGTAGTCATTAGATATCGTGACAGAGCAGAATGGGGCATTCCGCGGAACTCAAGGACTTCGAACGTGGTCAGATGATTAGTTGCCACTTATGTCATACGTCTTTACGCGAGATTTCCACACTCCTAAAAATCCCTAGGTCAGTGGTTTCCGATGTGACAGTAAAGTGGAAACGTGTAGGGACACGTACAGCACGAAAGCTGACTGACAGAGTCCGCCGACTGTCGAAGAAGGTCGTAATGTGTAATAGGCAGACATCTACCGAGACCGTCAAACAGGAATTCCAAACTGCATCAGGATCCACTGAAAGTACTATGACAATTAGGCGGGAGGTGAGAAAACTTGGATTTCATGGTCGAGCGGCTACTCATAAGCCACACATCACGCCAGTGAATGCCAAACGATGCCTCGCTTGGTGTAAGGAGCTTAAACATTGGACGACTGAAAACTGGAAAAACGTTGTGTGGAGTGACGAATCACGGTACACAATGTGGCGATCCGATGGCAGTGTATGGGTATGGCGAATGTCCGGTGAACGTCATCTGCCAGCGTGTGTAGTGCCAACAGTAAAATTCGGAGGAGGTGGTGTTATGGTGTGATCGTGTTTTTCATGGAGGGGGCTTGTGCCCCTTGTTGTTTTGCGTGACACTATCACAGCACAGGCCTACATTGATGTTTTAAGCACCTGTTTGCTTACCACTGTTGAAGAGCAATTCGGGGATGGCGATTGCATCTTTCAACACGATCGAGCACCTGTTCATAATGCACGGCCTGTAGTGGAGTGGTTACACGACAGTAACATTCCTATAGGATTCCTGACCTGAATCCTATAGAACACCTTTGGGACCATTTGGAACGCCGACTTCGTGCCAGGCCTCACGACCGACATCGATACCTCTCCTCAGTGCAGCACTCCGTGAACAATGGGCTGCCATTCCCCAAGAAAACTTCCAGCACCTAATTTAACGTACGCCTCAGTGAGTGGAAGCTGTCATCAAGGCTAAGGGTGGGCCAACAACATACTGCATTTCAGCACAACCGATGCTGCAGGGCGCCACGAATTTTTAAGTCATTTTCAGCCAGGTGTCCGGATACTTTTGATCACATAGTGTAAATTCATCGATTCCGGACTGTTCCTCTACTTTACGCAGTACACCACGCTGTAAAATGTGTTCATCTTCTTCCGAAGTTTGAATTCTCTTACATGTAGTAAGGAGACCACACTCTAACCACAAAAAACAACCTCACGGGTTGAAATCACCTCCTCTGTTCTTCACTACTGGCGATGCATCATAAGGTTTCCGGCACGCACTTACATCACATCATTTGCATTTAGTACTGAGGGCAAAATACGATCACATATTGAACTAGAGTAAAAATTCTCTTACTGGAGCACAAAAAATACGAAAGTGCTCTTGTTTATTTAAAAGACTGACTGAAAATTGGGGTATCAGATGCCTCATCAGAGTTCCTCAGCACATTAAAAAAAAAAATTCGCAAAATTTTGGCGCTTTTTTTGACATGCAACTCACTTGAAACTCCTACAAGCTCCCCTAACGGTAACTCTCTCGCATTCACTAGTCCATAGCCTGTAAGTCGCTCATGGTCATCCACTTCCAGTCGCCCTTACTCACTCCCTTTGTCCGCCGCTCGTGGTCTCGCGGTAGCGTTCTCGCTTCCCGAGCACGGGGTCCCGGGTTCGATTCCCGGCGGGGTCAGGGATTTTCACCTGCCTCGAGATGACTGGATGTTTGTGTTGTCCTCATCATTTCATCATCATCCAGGAATGTGGCGAAATTGGACTGAGCAAAGGTTGGGAAATTGTACGGGCGCTGATAACCACGCAGTTGAGCGCCCCACAAACCAAACATCATCATCATTACTCACTCACTCATTCACCCCAATACACTGTCATTATCTCTTCATTTCTATCTAACTGCTACTTTCTCCTGTCTCACAGACACACTCCTCTTAATTCTGTCCTACTACTGCAGTCTCCTCTCAGTGTCACTGTCTCACTCTTGCTCTCTCTTACTACTGATAGTTCTTCCTTCGATCCTACTGCTGCTGTCTCTTTCGTCACTGCCTCTCTCTTCCTGGTGGTTATTGTCATGCATTCTGTCTCTCATTATCAATGGCTCTCACCCATTTCCACTTTCTCTTTCTGTTTCTCTTTGTTCCTCCCCCTGTGTCCTTCACTCTTTTCGCATCAGTATTCTGTCATTGTCAACTATGTTCCACTGCCATTATGTCCCTCTGTCTCTCTCACACCGTCATTGGTTCTTCGCTCGTTCTATGAGACATTCACTGTATACTATCTTCCAATACTTATTTCTTTTCGGTCTCTTTGTTGCTACTACCACTGTCTTCTTCTCTCTCAGCAAAAAGAAAAGAAAAAAAAAGAAACTCGAATATGTTCGAATGCCAAGAGTACTGGGAAAATTGAAAATTTTGGAAGTGCTGAGCAAGGTAGACTGAGGCAGCTGGTACCCCACTTTTCAATTTTATGAATAAACAGGAATATATTCGCAAATTTTGTGTTCCGATAGGAGTGTTTTTCCGATGGTTCACTTGTTTTCCCTACTGCGGCACGGCATGTTACTCATGTAAAAACAAATGTACTGGTCAGTAAAACTTAAACAGTTTGCTTATCTGAAATTGAAATAACACAAAACTAATTTTCCGCCTCAGACCGAATTTTACTTTAAAAAAGGTAATCATATGCTTCAGTACTGCAACACATGGTTCCCATAGGATAACGGAGACACTTTACAGTATATACCGGGTGATTAAAAAGTCAGTATAAATTTGAAAACTTAATAAACCACGGAATAATGTAGATAGAGAGGTAAAAATTGACACACATGGTTGGAATGACATGGGGTTTCATTAGAACCAAAAGAATACAAAAGTTCACAAAATGTCCGACAGATCTCTTGCGCGCATCGTTTGGTGATGATCGTGTGCTCAGCCGCCACTTGCGTCATGCTTGGCCTCCCAGGTTCCCAGACCTCAGTCCGTGCGATTATTGGCTTTGGGGTTACTTGAAGTCGCAAGTGTATCGTGATCGACCGACATCTCTGAAAGACAACATCCGACGCCAATGCCTCACCATAACTCCGGACATGCTTTACAGTGCTGTTCACAACATTATTCCTCGACTACAGCTATTGTCGAGGAATGATGGTGGACATATTGAGCATTTCCTGTAAAGAACATCATCTTTGCTTTGTCTTACTTTGTTATGCTAATTATTGCTATTCTGATCAGATGAAGCGCCATCTGTCGGACATTTTTTGAACTTTTGTATTTTTTTGGTTCTAATGAAACCCCATACTATTCCAAGCATGTGTGTCAATTTGTACCTCTCTATCTATATTATTCCGTGATTTATTCAGTTTTCAAATTTATTCTGACTTTTTGATCACCCGGTATCTCTGTGCTATGTCTTTTTATAACCTACGTTTTAGCCTCACACCGGGTTTTATGTGTGTATTTTACGTGTAAAAGTAGGTTAACTTCGAACCTTTGTATTCTTGAAACATATAAATATATGAAGATACATTTTCAAGGTTATTCGAGATAGGCATCTTAGAAATACATCGTAAAAATTACAGCCATTTGATGTGCACAGCCATCTCGGAATCCGGTTTGCCATACCAAAAAACAAGTCTTTGAGGTATTTCTCGTTAATGGATAATGAGTTTTGAAAACCGGGAGACGTTTCTTCTAGATAAATGCCTAGAAAATATACCGTTGAATTTTGAGCAATTTGCTGCCGTTATTTTCGCCTCACACCGGGTTTTGGCTCAAATGGCTCTGAGCACTATGGGACTCAACTGCTGAGGTCATTAGTCCCCTAGAACTTAGAACTAGTTAAACCTAACTAACCTAAGGACATCACAAACATCCATGCCCGAGGCAGGATTCGAACCTGCGACCGTAGCGGTCTTGCGGTTCCAGACTGCAGCGCCTTTAACCGCACGGCCACTTCGGCCGGCACACCGGGTTTTACATGTAGAAGTAGGGCAACTTTGACCCACTGTATCCTGGAAACGGATAAAGACATCAAGGAAATTTTCATGATTTTTCGAGATCGGAATCTTAGGAATATGTCATAAAAATTTCAGCCATTTGCTGTTCGTAGAAATCTTGGATTCGTCGCCCGGTGGCGTCGAAAATATAGTAAAAAAAAACAGTTTTGGCATTTTTCGAGGAATCGCCCATGAACTAATGGTGCCTCCATCAGTATCGTCAAGCCCACCGGAGAACCACATTAAATTTAGAAAGAACCAACCGATTTGCTCCATCTGTCTAAGCAGGAGGAAGTGCGAAATATTCATTTTTTGCCCCTACACTGTACGAAAGTAACACCAAGAAGATCATTCTGTTGGGTATACAAATGGTTTCTAACCCAAGGGCTCTCCAAAACACTCGATCTTTCCATTTTATCACCAACAGAACCCGATGTACTAACACCAGAATATCCCGTTTTTATGTGCGGCTTTTTGGAACATACCACTTCCGCATGCTGTCTCATGCCTACCGATTGAGTGTCCTTGTCGCACTTTAAAAGTCTCGGTTGCCGTCCACCTCGCCAGTTTCGTAGGTACACACGAGCACGCCAGGACGCGTCTCTGCCGTCAGTGGCGGGCAGACAGTGTGTTTACTTAGCCGCTGGCTCAGACGTCCTGCTGCCTGCTGTCGTCCTGTGCCGTTATGTTGTGCGACAGCTTATCTCCGTGCATGCGCAGCCACACAACTGCTCCACAAAGCAGTTATTCAAGCAGAACTCTGGTCTCTGTGAGCACTGACGTTCCTTGCAGCGCCTGGCGCTACATAGTCTGCCAAATTGCAGTCAGGCAAAAGTTTTCATCGTTCTTTACGTGACTATGGCTACGTTATTGGTGGTTATGAATCTTACGTCATTTGCTGTAACGGTGTCTGAGACAGGGGACTTTCTCATTAACTCACGATTGCAATACCTTATCAGAAGACGCCCCCATATCGATAACAATTTCTTCACATAAGCTACGAATTTTAATTCTGTGGTTCTGTTCATAAAAATATTAATAGAAAATTTAGTGCTCCATAAATATTTTGTGTGGTTTATTTCTGTACTGTATGTATACTGAAGGAAATTGAGTAGCATTTGCGGCATCACTCCCAAAATTCGTTGCCTGCTACCTCGTGTATGGCCCTCTCTCGTCTGAACGGGGCACATGAAGCATTGAAAAGTGAAGCGCCGTAGAGAACGGATTTGAGTTTGGCGTATAGCTCCTGAAGTTCAGAAAGGCATCTGACACTGCTGTATAGCGAAAATAATACACGTTTACCGAGTATCAGACCAGATTTGCGACTGAATTCAAGTTGGAGCAAAATCGACAGATGACAAGGTAATTTCCACAGTACCCCAAGGAAGCGTGATTGGACGGTTACTGTTTCAGTGCGCATAAATGATCTAGTAGAAAGCATCGCAAGCTCTTTAAAACTGTACGCAGATGATGCGGTTGTCTATAAGAAAGAAGCAACGCCAGGAGACAGTGTCGATTTGTAGAATGACCTGCAGAGGATTGATGAATGGAGCAAGGCTCTGGCAGTTGACCCAGAAACTAAATAAATGTAACATATTCCGCACACATTGGTAAAGAAATCCACTACCGTACGACTACCGTACTACTGATTACAAATTGCTGGAGATAGTGATGGTGACGATGAGGTTCCATACTCCGAAGAGCGTAGGGGACGATGCGGGACACCCGCACCGCCGACTAGGCAAGATCCTAGCGGAGATGGTTTGATATTGCATTCCACCGACCGTAATGGGGATGAATGATGATGATGAAGACGACACAACAACATCTACCGTAAAATATCTAGGAGTAACTATCCAGAGCAACCTTAAGTGGAATAACTATACAAAACAAATAGTAAGAAAAGCAGATGCCAGACTGAGATTCACAGGAAGAATATTAAGGAAATGTAACTCATCCACGAAGGAAGCGGGTTACAAGGCGCTTGTTCGACTAATCCTTGAGTATTGTTCATCAATCTTGGAACCGTACCATGGGAGTGATTGAAGAAATACAGAAGGTTCAATGAAGAGCGGTGCGTTTCGTTACAAATAGTTTAGTCCACGTGAAGAGTTACACAAAAATCTCAACAATCTCCAGTAGCAGAGTCTATAACAGGAGGCCCTGTGCATCACGGAGAGATTTACTATTGAATTTCAAATTTCGATAGAGAACTTTCGGGGCAGAGTCGGATAACGTATTAAATGTTCAAATGTGTGTGAAATCTTACGGGACTTAACTGCTAAGGTAATGAGTCCCTAAGCTTACACACTACTTAACCTAAATTATCCTAAGGGCAAACACACACACACCCATGACCGAGGGAGGACTCGAACCTCCGCCGGAATCAGCCGCACAGTCCATGACTGCAGCGCCCAAGACCGGTCGGCTAATCCCGCGCGGCGACAACGTATTATTTCCTCCCATATACATCTCGTGAAAAGACCACGACGAGAAAATTAGGGAAACTAGAGCTAAGACAATGGCTTACGGACAAACGTTCTTCGCGAGTGGAACAGGGAAGGGGGAGTCATTCAGAGTCAGAAGTACCATTCGCCACACATAGTTAGGCGACTTCCGGAGTATGATGTAGCTGTAGAAGGTCATTTTATTGGAAACACCATATCGAGTGTTCTGTTGAGAGGAATACGTTTTCGCGTCTGCAGTGCATTTCTCCATGACATTGAATGACGAAATCACGGCTCATAAGTGTTCACTTAATATACCAAATCTGTAGAAGAGGGACTCTTGCGCTTTTTAATATCTGTTTTTACTCGATAAGTACTTCCTTAGTTCATCCGTCATTTTTGTCATCAGTAGTAGCATGTCAAAGAAATAATGTCACCGAGCGAGGTGGCGCAGTGGTTAGCACACTGGACTCGCATTCGGGAGGGCGACGGTTCAATCCCGCGTCCGGCCATCCTGATTTAGGTTTTCCGTGATTTCCCTAAATCGCTCCAGGCAAATGCCGGGATGGTTCCTTTTAAAGGGCACGGCCGACTTCCTTCCCCGTTCTTCCCTGATCCGATGACCTCGCTGTCTGGTCTCCTTCCCTAAAACAACCAACCAACCAAATAATGGTAACTTTGTTCAAGAGTCGTCTGCAATGTTTACCACACTTGATTTTAAGAATTACACGTACTCAAAGATTTGTATATGAAGTAACTACTTCTACTGCATATGAAGATGTTTTGCGCAATAACAGGGCGTAAGAGTAAAGCTTAAGCAGGAAACGGCAGAATCAATTTTCTAATGAGACTGTTAATGTCCTGATCGCACAAGAGTTTTGACATTATCCATCAGTACATTTGCTTCTTCTCATCTACATCTACGTGATTACTCTGCTATTCACAATAAAGTACCTGGCTGAGGGTTCAGTGAACCACCTTCAAGCTGTCTCTCTACCGTCCCACTCACGAACGGCGCGCGGGAAAAACGAGCACTTAAATTTTTGCTGTGCGGACCCTGATGTCTCTTATTTTATCGTGATGATCATTTCTCCCTTTGTAGGTGAGTGCCCACAGAATGTTTTCGCAATCGGAGGAGAAAACTGGTGATTGAAATTTCATGAGAAGATCCCGTTGCAACGAAAAACTCCTTTGTTGTAATGACTGCCACTCCAATTCACGTATCATGTCTTTGACACTATCTCCCCTATTTCGCGATAATACAGAACGAGCTGCCCTTCTTTGAACTTTTTCGATGACATACGTCAGTCCCATCTGATGTGGATCCCACACCGCACAGCAATACTCCAGAATAGGGCGGACAAGCGTGGTGTAAGCAGTCTATTTAGTAGACCTGTTGCACTTTCTAAATGTTCTGCCAATGAATCACAGTCTCTGCTTTGCTCTACCCACAACATCGTCTATGAGATCGTTCCAGTTTAGGTTATTTGTAATTGTAATCCGTAAGTATTTAGTTAGATTTACAGCCTTCAGATTTGCGTGACTTACAGCGAAATCAAAATTTAGTGGATTTCTTTTAGTACTTATGTGAATAACTTCACAATTTTCTTTATTCGGGTTCAATTGCCACTTTTCGCACAATACAGATATCTTTATTTAAGTCATTTTGCAATTCGTTTTGGTCGTCTGATGACTTTACAAGACGGTAAATGACAGCATCATCTTCGAACAATCTAAGACGGCTACTCAGATTGTCTCCTATGTCGTTAATATAGATCAGGATCAATATAGAGCTCATTACAATCCCCTGGGGAAAGCCGGATATTACTTCTGTTTTACTCGATGATTTTCCGTCTGAAATCGCGAATCTAGTCGCACAGCTGAGGCGATATTCCTCAGGCACACAGTTTGGTTAGAAGACGCTTGTGAGGAATGGTGTCGTAAGGCTTCTGAAAATCTAAATATATGGTATCAATCTGACATCCCCTGTCAATAGCTATCATTACTTCATCAGTATAAAGAGTTAGTTGTGTAGCACAAGAACGATATTTCCTGAATCCGTGCTGACTATGTGTCAATAAATCGTTTTCTTCGATGTACTTCATACTGATCGAATACAGTATATGTTCCAAAACCCTACTACAAATCGGCGTTAGTGAGCCGAGCGGTTCTAGGTGCTTCAGTCTCGAACCGCGCGACCGCTACGGTCGCAGGTTCGAATCCTGCCTCGGGCATGGATGTGTGTGATGACCTTAGGTTAGTTAGGTTTAAGTAGTTGTAAGTTCTAGGGGACTGATGACCTCAGATGTTAAGTACCATAGTGCTCACAAGGGAACCTCCCCATCGCACCCCCCTCAGATTTAGTTGTAAGTTGGCACAGTGGATAGGCCTTGAAAAACTGAACACAGATCAATCGAAAAACAGGAAGAAGTTGTGTGGAACCGTGAAAAAAATTACTAAAATATACAAACTGAGTAGTCCATGCGCAAGATAGGCAACATCAAGGAAGCTGTGACCTCAGGAGCGCCGTGGTCCCGTGGTTAGCGAGAGTAGCTACGGAATGAGAGGTCCTTGGTTCAAGTCTTCCCTCGACTGAAAATTTTACTTTCTTTACTTTCGCAAAGCTATGATCTGTCCGTTCGTTCACTGACGTCTCTGTTCACTGCAATAAGTTTAGTGCCTGTGTTTTGCGACCGCACCGCAATACCGTGCGATTAGTAGACGAAAGGACGTGCCTCTCCAATGGGAACCGGAAACATTTGATCGCAAGGTCATAGGTCAACCGATTCCCCCACAGGAAAACACGTCTGATATATTCTATACGACACTGGTGACGGCATGTGCGTCACATGACAGGAATATGTTGTCGACCCACCTAACTTGTACACTTGGCGAATGGGTGAAAAGATTCTTCTACCTTGCCCGATTTAGGTTTTCTTGTGGATGTGATAATCACTCCCAAAAAAGTGATGAAAACATAAGAGTTTGTCACATAAACTGAAAATAAAAAATTAAACTTTTCACTCGAGGGAAGACTTGAACCTAGGACCTCTCGTTCCGTAGCTGCTCTCGCTAACCACGGGACTACGGCGCTCCTTGACTGTCAGTGTCCTTGATGTTGCCTATTTTCGCATGGGGTCCTCAGTTTGTATATTTTACTAATTTTTTCATAGTTCCACAAACTTCTTCCTGTTTTCTCGATTGATCAGTGTTCAGTTTTTCAAGGCCTATCCAATGTGCCAACTTATAACTAAATCTGAGGGGGGTGCGATGGGGAGATTCCCTTGTCAGAGCCATTTTTTTTTTTTTTTGACGTTAGTGATTTGGGCCTGTAATTCAGCGGTTTACTCCTAATTTCCTTTTTCGGTGTTGGTGTGATCTGAGCAGTTTTCCATTAAGTACGGATCTTTCTGTAAGCTTTTGTGTCAGCATAATCTGAAAGGAACCTGACTGTTATACAATTTGGACCGGAGGCCTCACCTTTATTTAGTGAAATATGGACCATACTTGATGTAAAAGTCTCACAAGAAATACGAAGATGTTTGGCTAGCTTGATCAGATAGCTGCAACTGGGCATGCAGTTTAGGTAGAGGTCACAGCTCTATTCGGTCACGTGCTCTTTGCTCAAGAATATCTGTTGTATCCGTCCCAAAGATAACTAAGAGCAAGTCTACACTTAAGAAATTTGCCCCCAGACACAAAACTTGAAGAAAATAGAATTTAGACCCTTACGTGTATTGTTCGCTATGAAATGTTTGGGAAATACGAGTAATCAGCGTCGCTGAAGAGATTTACGCTGGTTTCTGCAGTTTAGTGTTTTGAGGGGTACTGTCAGATAGTACAGTACACGTCGCGCCTCGCGGAAAACCACGCCGGCCGTTGGGCGCCGTGGCGGCTAATCTTAGGCGCGCGCAAATAGAAGGGCCTTGCCTCACCAGCACTAGCTGCCGGTCACGAGGAGGCCACGCGGAGTAGTGGCCGTGTCGTCTCGTGCTGTGTCGTGCCTGAAACATGACGTTCCCTGATTACGCAGCTCTTCTGCAGTTAGTGGCGCGTCAGCTTTTGAGGCACGTAGGACGAGGGCCGGTTCAATTGGTGCCCCCTCCCCATTACCGCAAACATTAGATGCCCTCCTTCGGCTTTTATTTATTTTACTAATATCATAATTATCCAACTCCTTAACTGAAAACTAGTGTGTGCACCTTTTACGCCGTGGAACTGGGTTCGATTACTAGCAACGGTACCAATTTAAACCGACATGCGGGTCAGTGAAACAGCTTCACACGGAAATACTGCAATGAGCTGAGACTCATTATTTATTTAACTACAAACATCATAGTAAAAATTCTGTCACCCCTACAGGTTATAAAAGTGGATGTAAATATGTGTTCGTCCCAAACCACAGGACCGATTTCAACCGAATTGGTTACACACATCCTTTACTGTGAGGCAACAATCACTGCGGTTTAGGAGATATGGCGTCACAAACAATGAGATGCATGAAAAACTGCAGCATCATGCATGTCGCTTAAATTTATTACTTCTGTACTACTAACTGTATTCGCAATAAACTCCACAGACAGTATCTACATATGCCGCTGAATGTACCTACGACATGGTACGACACATAGTTCAAGAGATATGACGTCATAAGGACAGAGGTGTGCGAAAAAATGGTGCACCATGCATACATACATTTATTCTTTACTTAGTAACTTGTAAGATACTCCTGCAGTCGAGTCAACTTAGGAAATCTCTGACACGCGACAGCAACTTTTGACAGCTTTCAGCTGCGAAGCACAAATGATTGTATGCGAAACCTAGCCGTCTGTAGAGCTATGAAAAGGCGTTGCACAATCGCGTTTAAGACACGCGGAGCAGCTGCGCCCAGTGTACGTAAGCAGTCAGCGATCTTTGATCGACTATTTCATATGCCAAAGGTGTTTTCACGAATACACGGAAATAATTTTTTTCGATTCTACGCTACAAGAAAAGTTAATTTATTGTTCTAGTTTCTAAAAGAAAATTGGCAAAATGAATACCCGGGAATACTGACATACTGAGATATGTCGAAGTGTGCCATGATAGAAGACGATTACAAGCTATGTATTTTCAAAAATGTTCAAATGTATGTGAAATCTTATGGGACTTAACTGATATGGTCATCAGTCCCTAAGCTTAAACACTACTTAACCTAAATTATCCTAAGGACAAACACTCACACCCATGACGATCCTAATCCAACAGATACAGCTTAACACAGAAAAACGGGAACATTTCTACAATGCAGTAAAACTAGAAGTAATGAAGGAAAGATATTGCATTACTAGTAATTGAAACCTTACAACTTTGCCATTTACGAAACATTGGTGGCATTTATCATTTTTTTAAAATTACATTCTTTAGATTGCGTCCTTCTGTACGAATACATTCGTGTAATCTGTTGCTGAGATTCCTCATTGACCGCTGCAACATCTCAGCTAAGATACTGTGAACTGCATCCCAAATTCTCTGTTTTAACTCGTCCAGGGTTCTTGGTCGAGTCGTGTAGACTTTGCTCTTGAGGTAGCCCCACAAGAAAAAAATCACAAATGGATAAATCTGGCGGTCTAGGAGGCCAGGGAATGTTACCGAATCGTGAGATCACACGATTGCCAAACAATTCTAGCACATATGCCATTGACTGCCGTGCAGTGTGTGATGTCACTCTGTCCTGTTGAAACCTGGCCTCTTGAACGTTTGAAAAGTTGTTCAATGCAGGAGTAACGAAAGTTCGTTACATCTCCACGTAACTGTCGGCATTGACAGTTATTGTGTTTCCCTGTTCATTTGCGAAAAAATACGGTACGATAATCCCATGTGATGAAACACCACACCATATTGCCACTTTACTAGCGTGTAAAGGGCGCTCATGAACGTCATTAGGATTTGTGTTTGCCCAGTAACGGTAGTTCTGTTTATTCACATAACCTGTGAGATGAATGTGCCTCATCTGACATCCACAACTTGTTTAGAAATTCATCGTCATTGTTTATTTTTGTTATCACTTGTCGCCAGAATCCTAATCGTAACCGGTAATCGTTGTCCTTCAATGTTTGCACCATGTGTAGTTTCTACGGATGAAATTTTAAATCAAGATGAAGAATTCTGCGAACGCTCCGCAGGACATTCCAACCACTGCTGCTTCCTTACGAAATGAACGCCGTGGGCTCCGTAAGACACACTCGCGTACATCGATGTTCGCTGGAGAACGCACACTTCTTGGTTGTCCTCTTGAAGGCAGATCCAGTCTCTTCACTGTTATCAATCCAACATTTTATCGCGTGTTTCGACGGAAAGGCATCATGATGTCCTAAATTTTAAAAACGTCTAAACTCCTTAGGGACCGATGACCTCTGCAGTTTGGTCCCTTTAATCCTTCAACCAACCAACCAACCAATCTAAACTACTTCTGCGCCGTTACCAGACTATCATTATTTTTACAAAACATTTTTATGGCTAACGCACCTTGTCCGTTCCACTGATCCATGATTACTGAAATGGCGGACTGTTTACTCGCTGTCACGAACACGCAGTGTTGCCACCTGCTCGTGGCTGTCACTACTCTTTTCAAACCTTCTCGTTATTCTGTGTCACCCTGTACAAAGTTAAGATTTTAATTTTCTTCACAGATAAAAGCTTCACAGTAATCAATTGCAATGATGTTGACTCTTTGCCATTATTGCATAATGAGGTTTAATTTAACATGATAAATTCACAGCATTGTTTCCTATGACAAAGGTGTTGTGGTTAGATGTTACTTATATTTCAGGTTCTCATAAGTAAAAGCAGGCTTATTTGATACTTGTTACATTTATGGTGACAGAGCTTCACTGAAACGAGTCATGGAAACTTTCTGGAATTTACTGCGACTATGGCTGAGTCGCAATTTGATAACTGGTGGTAGGTTTAGTGTGACGCAGACTCCGACGAAGCCATGGACCCAAGTTGTCAACAAAGCACCGTGCAAGCAGGTAGTGGCTACTGACTTAGATTAGGAAATGAGACACTTAAAGTAGTAAAGGAGTTTTGCTATTTGGGGAGCAAAATAACTGATGATGGTCGAAGTAGAGAGGATATAAAATGTAGACTGGCAATGGCAAGGAAAGCGTTTCTTAAGAAGAGAAATTTGTTAACATCGAGTATAGATTTAAGTGTCAGGAAGTCATTTCTGAAAGTATTTGTATGGAGTGTAGCCTAGTATGGAAGTGAAACATGGACGGTAAATAGTTTGGACAAGAAGAGAATAGAAGCTTTCGAAATGTGGTGCTACAGGAGAATGCTGAAGATTAGATGGATAGATCACATAACTAATGAGGAAGTATTGAATAGGATTGGGGAGAAGAGAAGTTTGTGGCACAACTTGACCAGAAGAAGGGATCGGTTGGTAGGACATGTTCTGAGGCATCAAGGGATCACCAATTTAGTATTGGAGGGCAGCGTATAGGGTAAAAATCGTAGGGGGAGACCAAGAGATGAATACACTAAGCAGATTCAGAAGGATGTAGGTTGCAGTAGGTACTGGGAGATGAAGAAACTTGCACAGGATAGAGTAGCATGGAGAGCTGCATCAAACCAGTCTCAGGACTGAAGACCACAACAACAACATGGCTAGACTACTGTACTGAAGTCAAATAAATTTGAAAACACATTTAGTCGCACATTAAGATAATTACGTCTAATAATTACAGAAGCAAAAACGTTCCATTAGACATAGCTCCACAAACGAACTGTTTGAGAAATAACAGCAAATATGTGATTACTTAGCAGCCATCGAATTCAGTATGAAATATTGTCCTGGTTGGTATAAATGTACCGGTAATCAAATATAAACTTTTCGATCAATCTCCCATCTAATTTTGGTCGGATTTCACCCATAGCGCCCACCTTGCACAAAAATGTGAGGAACATGGCACAAAGACATTATGAACCACCGGCATGTTTTGCTGCTGGGGTAAGGCGACATGTAAAGAGCCAGGGTGGTGCGAGATGGTAGGTGGAGCAGCACCTGTACTTTGGCCTTCAGCATCACCTGACTTCAATCCTCTTACTTTTTCTGTCCAGGCTCATCTCAAAAGTAAAGTTAACAACACTTCGGTTGGTTCTGTTGAACAACAGGAGCAGCGAATAATACAGTCTTGTCAGGTTGTAAAAGATGTTCTCGGTATGTTTGATAAAATTCATACCTCGCTGCAGAGCGTAGAGCATCGAAATGCGAAGATTAGACACGGATCACTTCGTTTATCAGATGCGGGTTTAGAATAAAATGTAACATGTAATGTGCTGAAGCAGTATTGTTTTTCTAATTAAGCTAGGCTTTGGGTGAAATGTGAACCTTTTAGATGGTGACTTGATCAAAAATTTTGCATTTTCAATACATCGCTGTTTAATAGTTACTTATAAAAAAATGTCTAGTTGTATTTGTCTCATTCTTCCAATAATCCATCCACTCCTTCCCCTCTGTCTGTCCATTTCCTCCTTACCCCCGTCCCTGTCCCTGTATTCCATCCCTCTCTCTGTCCACATCCATCACCCCTTACTCTCTGTAGATCTCGTTCTCTCTCCTCTCTCCGTCCATCTTCTCCTCCCCCTTCCCCTTCTCTCTGTCCATCGCCTCCTCCCTCCTCTCCCTTTCCATCTCCTCCTCTGTCTTTCCATTTCCTCCCTCCCCCTCTCTCTGTCCATCTTCTCCACCCCTCTCTCTGTCTCCTTCTCCCTTCTCTGTCCATCCCCTCCTCTCCCTCTCTCTGTCCATCTCCTCCTCCCTCCTCCCCCTTTCCATCTCTTCCTCCCTCCTCACCTCTCTCCTCCCCCTCTCTCTGCCCATGTCCTCCTCCCTCCTCTCCTTGTCCATCTTCTGCTACCCTCTCTGTGTCCAGCTCCTCCTCCCTCCTATCCCCCCCTCTCTCTCTCCATCATATCCTCCCCCTCTCTCTTTCTCCTCCTCCCTCCTCTTTCTATCTAACTTCACACTTCCCTCTGCCCATGCCCTCCTCCCTGCTCTCCCTGTCCATCTCTTCTCCTCCCTCTCACTGATCATCTCCTCCCCCTCCTCTCTCTGTCCATACCCTCCTCCTCCCCCTTTCTGCCCATCTCCTCCTTCCTCCTTCTCTCTGCACATTATCACGCCTCCACACAATAACAGGCTGTTAGTTCTTACCCCTAAAGTATTTCTTTCCAGATTGTAACTATATGTGACCGCATTGGGTGAAATCGTTGCAAGGGCTTAGGATGAACGTTTCCCCTGTGGCTTAGGTCGCGTAGGCACATGATATATATATTTCACACGTACTTAAGATCATCCACAAGTATCTGTACACATATTTCACTTGTATCTCTAGCGAATTTCATTTTCATGCAGCTCAATGTTTATCTCGTCGTACCTCCCGAACTACACGTCGTACAGTGATCTGATTCTGCTGGTACATCCTAGGGTATATGTTGCTACCTTCCACGAAATGTGTTGCGAATGGAGTTAGTAGTAAAGAAATAAATTTAAACGTCATACATGATGAAGCAGTTTTTCGCCCATCTCATCGTTCATGACGTCATGTCTCCTGCATTATGTACTGTGTAATGGTATAGTTTTATTCGTACATTCAGTGGTACATGTGAAAACTGTATGAAAATTGTCACGAATGCAGTTAATAGTACAGAGGTAATAAAGTGAAATGTCATGCTACATGCAGCAGTTTTATTGCATCAACAGCAAAAATGTAATAGGCGATAAACCTTTTGCCTTTCATCATATATATACTGGGAGAGGCAAGGGAG
This sequence comes from Schistocerca cancellata, assembly GCF_023864275.1. Lineage (NCBI taxonomy): Eukaryota > Metazoa > Arthropoda > Insecta > Orthoptera > Acrididae > Schistocerca > Schistocerca cancellata. The sequence goes on along the minus strand of NC_064633.1, from coordinate 407,791,326 downwards.
GGGGGGGGGGGGGAGGCGCGTTGTCAGTGAGAAAAGGTAAAAAGTTTAATAAGGATTTTATATTATGTGTAAAGTTTGATGGAAGTCACAAAGTGCTCTCATTCTCAAATACTGGTTGAATAAAATAAGGATATTCCCGGGCCGTGAGCTACACTTCTTTTTCTTCCCCTTCCATCCCTTTGATAGGTAGGTACGCATAAGTAGTCTGTATGTTACTTCAGGGTGTTAGCTATCTACATTCCAAATTTCATTCAAATCCCTCTAGCCGTTTCAGCCTGAAGGAGTAAAACACACACACACAGACTTTTGCATTTATGGTATAAATAAGACTAGAGAGGACAATAGTTCATACTGAAGTGGGAGACAGCTTGTTACCAGACATTCACAATCATTTCGCATACGGCTCGTTTGCGAACCCATGTTTACTGGAACGACACTGGTTCTACTATCATATACTCCACCTGTCAGTTTTCGTCGCTAATCCTGATAACGCCCTGCATACAAACGTGCACACTGTAACACAGGCGACGAAGTACGGAGTAGGGAGCACAGAGCGGTGTAAGTGCACGTTAGGAGGCAGGTTCTTCGCCAGTACCGGCAGTGGCTGCACTCTTAGCTCTTAATTCCGATGTTATCATGTTGTTGTTGTTGTTGAGGTTGTTGTTGTTGCCTTCAGGCCAAAGGCTGGGTTGATGCAGCTCTCCATATTATTCTATCTTGTGCAAGCCTCTTCATCTCCAAATAATTACTGCAATCTACATATTGTCGTACCTGCCTACTGTATTCATCCCTTGGTCTCCCTCTACAATTTTTACCCGCCCCCCTCCCTCCTCCACAATACCGTCCCATACTAAATTGGTGATCTCTTGATGTCTCTCAGAACGTGTTCCATCATCCGGACCCTTCTTTCAGTCAGTCAAGGTGCTTCAAAATGGAAGAAATCAAAAGGGAAAAGAGGATACACGAACAAGGGTAATTTCACAATGAATTCGCTTTGTCGTCTAATAGAAGATTCACTAACCACTTTCGTTTGGATAGGAGTCGATTTCATGACGTCGATCAGACAAAACTGTGTAGCATGAAACTCTTTCTATAACCTGATGCTCAATTTTCAAGGCAAACTACGCTACCCACGCAGTAAACACTGTGTGGCGCAGGCGGAAGCAGGCGCGTGACTCGGCTGTCCTGCTTGCACATAAACAAGAACTGCGGAATACAGGGTGTTTCAGGATCTCACCCACTGACTTTGACGGGTCACAGACCACACAAAGATGATTTTTTTGTTGAGAAAATACACGTTTTGGTCAGACGTTTATGAATTATACGTACGGTCATAATACGCACCGCCACTTAGCGACCTCTTGCACACCTTCTAATGAGATTGTTCTTCTGTGGTCGCGTATCATTTCTGTTCAAATGGCTCCAAGCACTGTGGGACTTAACATCTGAGGTCATCAGTCCCCTAGACTTAGAACTACTTAAACCTAACTAACCTAAGGACATCAGACACATCCATTATCATTTCTGTCTCTCAGATTGTGTGTACAGTGGCATGAGTATTACCAGTGCTGCATTCAGCTTCTGTAGCTCTAATACTGTATCTTTAATGCTGTGCATCTTACTAGTCCTCAATTCGGGTTTTCTTGGTGTTAGTACTCAATGAAACATGGGAGTACAGATTTCATGAGCTCATTAATATGATTACTTGTTACAGTAAATCGAGGGAAAATGAAGAGCAGCTCTTCGTATCTACGAAGATCGGTTCCCTAACTGAAAACATCGTACCACAGTACTTTTCTGCAGTTTAGGGACTTTTCTGCAGTTTAGTGAGTTTGCGTGTTCAGCGTGTTGGAGGTGATACGAGCGAAGTAGGAAAAGATTTGAGGGTGAAGTAATCTGTAGATTTACCAATGAAACTTCAAGCGGCACGCGTGCTGTGTCACATGCTATGGGAACAGGTCACATATCTGTCTGGAGAGTATTGCTGGACAACCTACACGCGTACCGGCTTCAAACAGTGACGTATTAGGACCAGATGATTATCTCGTCACATGCAATTTGTGCAGTAATTCTTACACCAAAGTATGAATGTTGTTGCCTTATACTCTCGTTTCATTTTCAGATATGGCCTTCTTCACATGTGACGGGTATTTTAACGCAAGGGACAGCCACGTCCAGGACAATAAAAACCTGCTCGCGGTTGCTGTCAAATGGCACCAACGAAGGTTCTCCGTAAACATGTGGACGGCAATTTTGGAAAATCATTCCTACGACTCGCAGTACTGCCACCTAGGTTACCTGGAGCAGCTCGCTTACAGTTCCTGCAGAGCACACTTCCGTAGTGCTGGAAAATCTACCGCTCCGCTTGCTGTACCAGGGGCCTCTGGTTCCAGCATGATGGAGCCCCAGCACACTTTAGTATTTTGGGCGAGCGCAGCTGACATTCGATTTCGGGGAACACTGGATAGAACGAGTAGGACCTGTGGCGTGGCCATCACGTTCGCCTGACTTGACGCCTGCTGATTATTTTCTTTGGGGGCACGTCGAGTGTAGGTTTACGTTACTACAATTGCCACAAGAGTTGAACTGATATCCCAATTCATTGATGCATTACACCGAAATGATTAAATCCTGACGCCCTCTCCAGATTTGGAGTGCCATTGGTACGAGTGTCTACAGCATATATTCAGGCACAGGGTGGTTGTTTGAGCCATTATTGTAAATTATTGACAGAATGTGCCTAACAATAATAATAAAAACGGTAATTTTTGGGCAATAGTTTTTACTCATTATTGCAACCTTAAGGACATGTTTAAGACTGTATGTTACTCCGTGGAAAATGATCCGCTTCATGTGACACGTCATTTCACAAAGTTTGTCGGTGATATCCTGAAACACACCGTGAGATCCTGAAACACCCTGTAGAAGGAAACGTGTGTATGGATCACAACGCGCGCTACGCTACGTTACTCTGCCCCACGCCTCCTGTGTTCCAAAGTGCGCCAGTGAATGAAGCCGCGAAGAAAACTGATCCGGGTCCACCTAAAAGCGTTTCCTCGTGAATCAGCGGTGCGACACGCCACGCACTGTATCTCGGGCGCTGCACATCGCCAGGGGTCTGCGGATTCTGGACGCCTTCGCTTTCGTTCTACGTCACGACTTCTCCGACGACTGTTGTACCACTTTGTGATTTTTCTTATTATGATGGTCCTTACAAACAAATGAATATCACTGGGATCCCACGGTACACAGGCGTTACTCAAGCAATCTTTGTTTATTTCAGGACGCGGTACTTTTTCGGCTCCACCTGTTCTTTCATGCACTATCTATTGTGTACATGTTTCACAGTTTTGCAGTTTATCACACTTAATGCAGAATGACTTCTAAACAATTTACAAGTATTTTGTACAAATGATGACGTACTAATGTTTACAAAAAATAATTTCAAAAATGATGCACAAATTTGCCTAAATCGATTCCTCAGATTCAAGTATCATTTAATCTCGTACTACACGCCTGAAGCAGACCAAATATTTGCGAGATGATCTTGTATTTTAATTTTTAAAACACATTTATCTTACAAATTTCATTTCTGTATAATTTTGCTGAAACTGCAATAATTGCAAGTTACAGAAAAAAATAGTGTAATTCTTCATAAACTTACGGAGACATGTATACCTAAATTCTGAAAAAAAAGTTGTGGAATATTAATTGCGCCTCAGAATGTCCCTGAAGCATAGTCTTAACTCTGTTGCTTTTCTTCGTCTTCAAGCTTCCGTTTGGAACTCCTGCACCACTAGTCTTTCACACGCAAGGAATTGGTCTTTCATACTAGAGTCACATTTTATGCTCATGTTTCTCAACACTTCCAGTCTAGCTATTACTCGATCACTGATATGTATCACTGCGCACAAAGGCATATCAACACCCACAAATAGCTGTAGCACTTGGACAACAAACTTCCAGTAGGACATAAAACACTTCGCCAAAGCAAAACTAAACAGTAGCAAAGGTGATCATTTATGGATGCTGCAAAGTGGCAGTGTTACCAACATACACAGTATATTGCAAACAGTATCACTGGAAGCATAAATTTTCCAGTTATTTTGCGAAACACTAATGGTTTTCTATAACTGAACTGTGAGGGGCGTGGCAGCACGCACGACCCGAACTCTAAAATGTAATATATAGGGGCCAGTTTTTAAGACTAAGCATTTAAATGAAGTTATAAAAACAGTTTTCCTTCTTCCATCATTCAAAGGTGTCTTGACCGTGTGCCTCGTACAAACAAATCAAGATCGCTGGGATTCGACGTTACTGAAGCAATATTCGTTTTTCTTTCTTTAGCTACTTTCTACACAGGGAAAAAAACTGTTAATGGTTTTGCACATCTACTAGTGCGATAAGGTGACCGATTTACCTTTATTTCCACGAAAGATTTCTCCGCACAGCCTTGCTTTTCTCGTTGTCTCGATCAACTGTGGATTGCACGATGTCTTCAAAGTTATCGCTACTAATTTTTGTAGACAGCAGCCTACGGTTAAGTTTAACGCTTTCGTTTATTTCTGTCTCGCTCTAATTATTTTCAGCAAGCGAGGTGGTACGGTGTCTGACGCTGGGGCTGACACGATGGTAGTGGTATTCAGGAAACGTGGTTCGCATTCCCGTTCGGTTATCCAGTTTTCGGTTTCTAACAGTTTCCCTATAAATCTTCAAGAGAATGCTGCGACGGTTCCCCTGTACACTGCTTGAGGGCTTGACTGGATCTGACAGGACAATGACGAAATCACTAAACATCCCTCCTTCTTCTTTTTCACACTAATTGTCTCTTTACAATAGCACAGACGAAGGCTATGGATAACAGTCGCTGCATATTCTGATCTCTGTCGTCTTCTTCAGTTTTCTCACATCCTATTAGATCCAAACCTATTTGTTATTGTACCAGATATAAAATTGTTTTCATATTCCATTCACGGATGAAATGTGGGAAGAATATTTCTGCAATGGATCTACGGGACAAATACGTGGAGGGAGGTGTTGAAGATTATTCGTAGCTTCTGCCCTCAAATTCGACCGAGCGAGGTAGCGCAGTGGTTAGCACCCTGGACTCGCATTCGGAAGGGACGGTTCAAACCCGCATCCGGCCATCCAGATTTTTTCCTAAATCGCTCCAGGAAAATGGTTCCTTTGAAAGCGAAAGCACACAGCCGATTTCCCAATCCTCAACACAATCTGGGCTTGTACTCCGTCTCTAATGACGTCGCTGTCGACGGTAAGTTAAACCCAGTCTTCCTTCCTCCTTGAAACACGGTCCTCGAAACTTTTTAGGCATGTTCTCGCGAGATGTACGACGACTTTTCGAGTTCTAGCAGTTAAGATATTTCGATATTCATGTTACCCTCTCTCGCCATTTAACGAAGCCCTTCGTACCACCCTTCTTTGTATATGGTCAACGATCACTGTTAGGCCATACACTAGAGCAGTATTTGGGTCTGGGCCGTACAGAACAAGACTGAGTATGCAGTCTTTTGTAAACGAACTGCAGTTCCACATTATCTTTCCAAGGTATCAAGTCCGACCAATTGGTTTACCAGCAAATTAATGTTGTCATTCCATCTCATATCCCTACACATTGCTAGTCCCAATAATTTGTGTGGCATGACTGTCTCTAATTGCGACTCATTAATCCGGTAGCTAAAGGATAATAACTTTTACGTTTCGTGCAGTGGACAACTTATATTTCTCTACATTAGGAGCAAACAGCCAATCACTGTATCAGGTTGATGTTTTGTCAGTGTCTAACAGAACATTTCTGCAATTTTTAGTGGACAGAGTTTCCTCGTAGAAATCTGTATAATCTGCGATAAACCTGACTCTAAAAGTATGAGTATCCGCTAAGTCTTTAATGTACGACACGAGCAACCAATTCTAAGTTGTTACCTATGTTCGCCAAAACCAAACATGGTGTTAACACCAGCGGCCAATAGAATGAAGCACCTTGCGGGACTGGCACTACTACTACTACTACTACTACTACTACAGAGAATTCGTGATACCCGAAGAAATCTTAGACTTCACATCAAAAGATATTTTGCATATACATCTTTACATGTCTGCTACATTCTCTGCAGGTTCTTGGGAATACTACATCGTCACAGTTAGAATCAATGCAGATAAATACATCTGTACGCCAAATTTATGTCTCCCATCTGTTTGCGTATATTGTTAATCAATGCGAAAAGTGTACGAACGTTTTCTAAATGTTTGGGAACTATATAAGCGCTTATATAGTTCCCAAACATTTAGAAAACGTTCGTACACTTTTCGCATTGATTAACATTATACGCAAACAGATGGGAGACATAAATTTGGCGTACAGATGTATTTATCTGCATTGATTCTAACTGTGACGATGTAGTATTCCCAAGAACCTGCAGAGAATGTAGCAGACATGTAAAGATGTAGATGCAAAATATCTTTTGATGTGAAGTCTAAGATTTCTTCGGGTATCACGAATTCTCTGTAGTAGTAGTAGTAGTAGTAGTAGTAGTAGTAGTGCCAGTCCCGCAAGGTGCTTCATTCTATTGGCCGCTGGTGTTAACACCATGTTTGGTTTTGGCGAACATAGGTAACAACTTAGAATTGGTTGCTCGTGTCGTACATTAAAGACTTAGCGGATACTCATACTTTTAGAGTCAGGTTTATCGCAGATTATACAGATTTCTATGAGGAAACTCTGTCCACTAAAAATTGCAGAAATGTTCTGTTAGACACTGACAAAACATCAACCTGATACAGTGATTGGCTGTTTGCTCCTAATGTAGAGAAATATAAGTTGTCCACTGCACGAAACGTAAAAGTTATTATCCTTTAGCTACCGGATTAATGAGTCGCAATTAGAGACAGTCATGCCATACAAATTATTATCCGCGGCAGACGCACCTCCCCGAACCCCGTAAGCGACATGCTAAGGCGCGTGGCTTTCCGAGCAGGTCAGGAAGCATCATTAGATTGCTTGCACACAAAGGCAAGACAAGATGCAGGAACCCTGGCAGTAACTCTGGGCGAGGCTACAGTGAAAATTCTTGCTAAAAGGCTAAATATCGCGTCCACTCCAAAAAGGCTACTACAGCAGTTTACATTAGCTCCGTGGAGCATGTTGCAGCTTCACTCCCACTGGAAGCAACAGAAACTGTAATTCTGCCAGCCGACAAGGGCAACGCTACAGTCTTGTTGTCACACGTGGAGTACAATAAGAAAATTTTCGATCTTTTCAACGACTTTGCCTACAGAGCCACAGATGTCAGACCCATCTGCATTCCGGATAGCAAAACAGCTGAACCGCATTCTCAGCGAACCTGTGGTGGTGTGGTCACCACATTCACCAACTTCGCTGACTTTGTACACCGCTTCAGTCAATTTCGGCTCCGCGATACAGATATTACGGACATATCCGATGTAGTGTTCCTCTTTTCAGAATTCCCGCTTTCTGAATCCTTGAAATTAATAGCGGAAAAGTTCGACGTTTGTTTCACTGAATTTTTTTGGCATTTTCAGACTTCAACTAATTTCCTATTCGACGGAAAATATTATGAATAAACCGGTGGTGTGTCCACGGATAGTCCTTTATTGCCTGTCGTGGTGAACTTATACGTGGAGCACTTTGAGGTCAAGGCACTATACTCCGTCATGTTCAAACCATCGTTTCTACTGATACGTGGACGACACATTTGCGGTGCGGACACACGCAAAGAAAAAACTTGACTTCCTGGACCATTTAAGCTCTATCCATCTCAACACAAAATTCAGCATGATACTCGAGAAAATGACCAGTTACACCAGTGCTTGTTAAGTGAAGACCAGATGCAGCCCTGGGGAACAGTGTATACAGAAAACACACGCACGCTAACCTCTATCTCCACGTCTCGAGACATCTCCATCTGTGACAACAAAAAATTTTGAGTTCAGAACTCTGTTACATGGAGCCCTAATATCTTCAGACAAGAAGAGTCTCGGAGAAGAATTACATCTACAAATAATGTTCGTAATAAATGGGTGCTTACATCGTCAAATTGAGCGGGCATCGCAGTCAAACCCAAGATCACACGAGGAAGAGGTTGAGACCGAGGCATAAAAAGAAAAGCGAAGAGCCGCTTCTCTATCTCAAGCTGGCCCAATATGGGGAAAGATGGGTGGACTCCTACGGTAACAAGGCATCCACTGTGTTTCGCTTCTGTCATCCAAAATAAAAATTCTTCTTTGTAATACTGAAGCCAATGTAGACTCTCTTGTTCGTTCTATACGCAATGTAAATCGAGTCAAGAAGGTGATGAAACACCAATAAAAGGCGTTCTACCTTCTTCGTTTTCTTCTTCTTCTTCTTCTTCATCTTCACTTCATGTACTAGGCCAAATGCCACGATACTCCATCGACGTTATGCGTCCATTTACTCCTATTTTCCTCATTTTATTTACGATCTTCTCTTGTATATTTTCGCACTCCTTTTAGAAACATCATTTCTTGAGTCTGTATTCTACTTTCTTGGTGTGTTGTTGTCGACTATGTTTATTTCTACAAGAAAGGAGCGATACTAGTATGCTTTTGTTAAATTGCAGATGGTTTTCTTTCCGGAATATTCTGCATATTTTTTGCGGTCTTTCCACATGTGGAAGTAAATTTAAGTTTTGGCCCATCTCATGGTTGTATTCATGTGTAATGTCACAGCCGAGAAACTTAAAACTTTTAACTTGCTTCAATATTTTATTATTCGAGACTATTGTAGATTTTACTAGTTGTCTGTCCCAAAATGTCGTTACTTTCGTGTTATCTGCAGATAATTTTAGGTTGTAATCGTAGACTATCTGCTGCACTGAAGTGCCTCCATTTGAAGGTCTTCTTCATTCTCTGCAACCAGAGTGTGGTTATTTGTATACGTAATTCCATCTGGTCTTGGGTCACTATCTAAAAATACCCCTTTTTTACTCCATATTTTCCCTTTACTGATCACTTCATCTATGTACATACTGACTAGTTGACTAGTTCTCCATTTTAACAGGTACAATCCAGTTACATCTGCACGCAAGAGCACGAATAAGCTTTGAGCCGCCCCAATGATGGATTGGCCGTTGAAGTGGCGTACGGATCTCGCATTGTAGCATATGTCTCCAATATCGCCTGACCTGACGGTATGTGATACTTTTCTAGAGATTTGTTAGAGACTCCGTCTATGTCTCCAAACAGCGCTGAATAAGCTGCGACAGCGCATAGCGAAAGCACCGATTGCAGTAATGCCAGACATGCTCGTAAAAGCACGAGTTTGGCTATCGTCTCTGTGTTTGTAGTTCTTCTCCTCGTGGCCACATCGAACGTTTAAGAAAGGCACAACAAAACTTCGATCCTAAACAAAATTCTAAAAATCAGTCCAAGGCTGTTAAGTGCATACTTACAAAAAATATACCGTCGTAATATGAGATGGTTTTAACTTTCCAGGCTGATATGTAAGTTAAAACTTAACCCAAATTTCTATCCCCATTCATGTATAAAAATAGTATTGTGAAACTGGATGAACACCTTCAAAGGACCATGTATAGTAAGCGGTGCTTTTCCACACGAAAACTCTTCCCAACCATTAACTGAGCATCCAATAAGCCAAGAAATATTATACGAGAACAGTAGAATAAAAGAAGGTCATCACCATTGTTTCAGGCGGATGAAAGATTTAAAAAATGCTGAGATCTCAAAGGAATCGTTTCAGATTCTTTGACAACATGTGTTCATCTACGAGTGGTGTTCAATAAGTAATGTAACATATTCTTTTCTGAAAGCAGATTGGTTTTATTCAGTATTTCAATGCACCATATTATTCCCCGCTTTTTTGGCTACAAAACCATTTCTGAACATACTGTCCCTTCAATGCGATGGTCTTACGCCACCTTACCGGGAGGACTTGTATGCCCCCTTGGTAGCACTCTATTGGTCAACGTCGGAGCCAACGTCTTGCTGCATCAACAACCTCCCCATCATCTACGTACTGCTTCCTGCAGAGTGCTACCTTCATTGGCAGTTCCACACAGATGGTCCTGCGTTGCTCTTTATGGTCTTCTGTTAGGCGGCGAGGAGACCAGTGGGCACACAACTGGTGGACGAGTGTGTCAGACTACCAACTGAGACGTCCAGTTGAGCAGCGAGGTGTTTGATTGCGATACGTCGATCACCTCGAATGAGAGTGTCCGCACGTTCCAACACTGAAGGAATCACGGCCGTGTGCGGCCGGCCGGCACGCGGGAGATGGGAGCGGTTTGCGCGACCTTGCAGCGATGATGACAGACGCCTCGCCCAACGACTCGCCATGCTTTTATTCAGTACCAGGTCTCCGTAGACATTCTGCAAGCAGCCTACGAATAGCTGCGATGCTCTCGTTTTCCGCCAAAAGAAACTCAATGACAGCCCTCTGCTTGGAACACACCTCCGTTAAAGACGCCATTTTGAAGGTACAGCGCCACCACCTATCGGAACTGCATGAAACTTAGGGCCTGAGGCGGGAATATTCCACGATGTCCCACAACAAATTCCTCATTTTTCCAACCGAAACTGATGGAGAAAAAAAAATTTGCTACATTACTAGAACGCCTCTCGTACGTGAGCGAAAGGAAAAGTCCCTGATTCTTTAAAATAATTAGCACTACGTTTTTTCATCTAAACGTAAACATGAGCAGCAGTCTCGTATTAGGCCTTTGGCCCGTTCGATTTGCCGACTTTTGCCTATGTGATCAGCTTGCGCCGTCCCCCCCCCCCCCCCTCTCAGCCCCACAGTAGATGAATCCTGGTGATGCCTCTGCTTCTTTTTTTAAGCAGTTCCTCATCTGACCTAACGACGCTGGTTGAACCCCATACCTGACATCTCTAGCTCATATAAATCCGAGGAAAAAACAATCAAATGGCTCTGAGCACTATGGGACTTAACATCTCAGGTCATCAGTACCCTAGAACTTAGAACTACTTAAACCTAACTAACCTAAGGACATCACACACATCCATGCCCGAGGCAGGATTCGAACCTGCGACCGTAGCGGTCGTGCGGTTCCAGACTGAAGCGCCTAGAACCGCTCGGCCACCACGGCCGGCAAATCCGAGGAGGTACCGGGAATCGAACAAGGGTCTTTTCGCACGCGAAGACAGCAAAGCTAAACATTCGGCTACGCTTTGGTTTCACACCCCAAAAGGAAATTTTTGGAAGCAGCTTTGTGGAAGCAAGTAGTCTGATGGGCAAAAACTGCCCCGACAGTTACTCTTTTCCACTGGTGGAGCACTTAACGACGCAACAACTTCTCGGTTGGTTTCAAATTACAAACGCTGCAAAGTGCTATTATATTTCAAAAGCTTTCCGCAAAAAGAAATGGAAACGTGACTGTCAGAGTTTTTGTTGAGTGCGAGATCCAGTGAGCACTGAAGGTCATGCGGAGTTCTGTGGTGGTTAAATTTAAAAATATCTGCGTTACTGGCGATACGCGCATTTTCTTATTAAAGGAAACGTTTTACTGTTCGGTCTCATTTCTTCATAGGCCCTTGTGGTTCCAACATTCTGTTCTGTAGCCGTTCCGAGAGTGTGATCTATTTGGTAACCTCCATTGTAAGTGTTACTACACATGTTCAGAACGCTTAAGAGTACGCTTCTTGGCCAGCTACTAAATTTCATGTAATCGAATTCGGTGATCCTCTCGACTTCGTTTGTAAATTCATGCATGACGAAATTTTTGGGGCCGTGTAAATAAAGAGAGTTTGCTATTGCGTGTCTACAGTAAAATGTCCAGTACGGCTTGAAAGTTTTGCATTTTGTTTCTAGGAAGTGAAACCAGTGAATCAAGAACAAAAATGGAAAACACGACGAAATTTGACAGCTACTGTGGCAATTACCATTCACTTGGGACGTACACTCTCACCTCTTACCGTAAGTGTCTGGCCAACAAATTCATTTTGTATGGCTGCTGTTCAACAACAACAGCTGGACCACTAAAGCAAGGTAGGAAGACTAAGGGGTAACACCCCGTCGCAGATGACTTTCCGAAAAATGGAAATTTGACAACGAAGTTAAATGCTGCACTGAACTAGTTAGACAGGCGTTTCTAAAATCAAAAGAGTTCTTACGTGTTTGAGATATTCACCAGTACTTGCGACAGGTTTTTCAAAAATGTTGGGTTCTGTAAAATGTTAGGTTCTGTCTATACATCTTTGCTCAGCACCTTATCATGGCACTGTTCATGAAAGCGGTCCGTGCGCTTCAGTGAAGCTTACAGCGATACCGATGGTAGCGGAGCTACCAGTAGGTGTAGCCCAGCCGGAAAGATACTACAAGAGGAGCCAAAGTGTAGCTCACAACGCCCCTTCTTCCCTATTTTCCATTCCTCTGCCACTTGTAAAAATCTACGAGCTGGCAGGTATAGAGCCACCAGATGTTCGTCGTGAAGTAGCGGCCAAAACTAGTCGGGCTTATTAGGAAAGCCATCCATTACACGGGCACATTCCAGCAACCACAAGGCTAAGGTACGGAAGAGTTTCGTCGGGAACACTTCATTGTTGAAAACAACAGCAGCAACAACAAGGAAATAACTGTGGATTTCTCGACTTGAGAACAACTCGACCTGGCTACCCCCTTCGGAAACCCTTCCACCTGGGCATGAACTGAACTGGATCGTGTGGAGCTCACTCAGACGCCTTCAATATGGAGTTGGAAGATGCAGGAGTAATCTCCAGAAATGGCACTGCCTTGTGGATACCACCAACAGCGAATATGGAGAAGACGACGCCATGAAACTCGTACTGGTCTGTCACCTATGCCCTGTATCTTGCACAGATCTTCTGCTTGCATCTTCAAACGCACCTGATGTTGCAATATTTTGGGGAAGAGTTGTGTAGCTTAAATATTCTCTCTTTCTTTTGTTTTTAATAGTAATTAAAATGTATTTTGTGTTCGCTAATGATTAGAATAAATAACAATAATTTTCCATTCCCTACCTGTCCCGTATTTTCTATTCCATAGGGCACAAGGAGCCCTCTAGGTTTAGAGAAACATATCCTTCTACAGGAGAACACCCTGCAGACAAGTCCTGGCAACTCAGGAGCAACACAATGGTAACCCCACTACTGAGCTAACCCTGCGCAACCAGTGTTGCCAACTTAGTGGATTTTCCACTAAAACTGGTGGTTTCTACCTTCATTTTGGTTGCGAAATATTGCTTCTAATGGCTGGTGGATTTTATAGTGGTGTAGTAGAATTCAGTTTCAGATGCTGAAAACGTGATCTCTCAACCACTAAGCTATTTATACGTTTCGAAATATGTTATTTCTACTTTATTTCATTTCAGGAGTATTTAACTTACTGCGAAGACAACACTGATGCATTACAATGTGACATCAAACGAACCATCACACTCGATAGACTAAATGCGGGGATTCCCTGTAGAATGAACAGTATTTAGTAGCACCTAGTTATAGTTCATTTCACGAGCGAAGGCGGCTTGCGCAGGTGCAGGGAGTGCAGCAACCGGATTCAAACAATCTGTGCTCACTTATTTCATTGTCGCTTCGAATAACCACGCAGGGTGCGTCACGCAAGATGCGCAGAAAAAGTAACTCGACTGTCGTCGTTGGTGGTGTGCACCATACAACTGTGATTCTCAGTGTATGGCATTATTTCACGACTTCATGTGCGTAAAAATATGCCGAAACCACAATATACGCATAAGTTTCGGGATTCTTGGCTTCAAGACCCACATTTAAATGATTGGCTTCATGTTACTGAAAGTACTACAGGTCAGGTACGAAGTGCAAACTTTGTGGTACAGTTTTAAGGAGTCACTATGGAAATTTCAAGTCTCACGGGATGTCAAAGAAGCATCTACAAAATAAAAAGGTAAGCAACCTTTTTTTAATTGATTACTCATTCATTGATCGGTTTTACATCTTTGACTAACTAAATTGATGCAGGTTGTAACTATGCAGCCTAAAATTGCTTTTAAGTCATTGCCTGCTGGGATTAAAAAGAAGGAAAAAGAAAGACTTGTATTATTCACAGCCATGCATACTAGTGTACGTGTAATCGACCATTTGGCAGAGGTAATTAATCAAAGTCATGAAAAAGATATTGAAAGAATTCAGCTGCACCGAACTAAGTTCACCTCAGTGTAAAGAAAAAAAAGTGTTAGCACCGCATTTCACTGACGTTCTAAACAAGATTGCAAATATCAGCCAGTTAGCTTATTAACTAATGAATCTACTGATATAGCTGTACATAAATACTTGGGATTGATTACAGTAAATTATACCAAAAAAACAGTATCTACATGCTTTGACCTTGCTGAACTGCACGAGTGTAATACTGAAGCTATTGTCTCTGCTATAAAGAAGACACTTCAACGATTCGATTTTTACGAAATTGAAAGAAGAGGTACCACACCTGGTTTTAGTACGTTGCTTGTGCCATTCCTTGCAGCTGGCTGTTTAGGCTCCTGCAAAAGAACTTTTACCGAGAAATTTGGAGTTTTTAATTAAAGAGACATATGACTGGTTTAGTCGCTCCGCTTCCAGACAATCTCTTCATAAGGAGCTATACAAAACCATCAACGATGGACAAAAACCGTTAAAAATAGTTCAAGCATGCAACACAAGGTGCTTATCAATAGAATCCACTGTATCAGGAATATACACGAAATGGTCAGAGCTAAAAACATATTTATCCGTAGCTAAAGCGTACGAAAGGTGTCACACGGCAGACTTAGTGCACGCTATGTATGCGAACAAGATTAATCACGCATATATTTCATTTTTACATCCAGGATTGATTGGAATAAACAGAGTCAATAAAATGTTCGTGTCGAAAGATACAGATCACATCAAACTCTTGATGAGTTGACCAATCTGATAACAGCAAAGTTACGTTACCTACAAATAAAGTTAATATTTTTACTCAAAATATTCATGATTTCTTCGATCGAAGGTGTTATCTGGGATTCCGCTTTGAAAAGCAGTTGCTTGAAACGACAGAAAAAGGATTACCACATGAAGACGACGAAATGTTGCATAATCGGTGCATAACATTTATAGTAAGTCTTATTGAAGGAATAAAAAACTGTTTGCCAGAAAAAAAATTCCAGAATAAGTGTTGGACAAGCACTTAATCACAACTAAGAAAATGTAAAATGTAACTGATATAATGGTTCAATTAAATAAAAGTGTAGAATTTATAGCAAGAGTGCATGATCAGTGGCGACAAATTCATTTGTTGAACTGGAACGATACCAAAGGAAAAAAAATTAGAATGAAGTATTGCATTTCAAAGATGCTCAAGGGGAATCCAGATTTGAGGAACTAGCGACTTTTGCGATTACTCTTCTAATTCTGCCTCATTCCAATGCCGATGCTGAGAGACTATTTTAGCGGTATGAACGTAATAAAAAGAAACAAGCAGAGAAATAGAATGAAGTTAAATCTTTTAACTGCTATATTAAGAATACGCTATAGTTTGAGGTTGGAAGTAAAATGCTGCAACGAATACAAAGTTCCAGTAAACGTTGTAAAACAAACCGGTACCAAAGAATCGTATCAATATGAAAACGACGATGATGATGCAGACAAAAATGATTCATCTGAAGAAGACGATTTCATTTAAATAATTAGCTGTTATTACAAAACTTTTTGTGTGTTCTTGGCCTTGACTCTCTGATTTATTCACTGCATGTTCATTTAATGATTGTGAATATTTTATCACTTAATAATAAAGGAACCTAATTACTAATATACTTCTTGTTTTCTTTCATAATAATTAAAAACAATTTAGTGGAAAAGTTTGCGATTATGAGAGTAGGAGCATTTTTATTAGTGGGTTTCAGGTGGTTTTTGCACTTGAAACTGGTGGGGGAACTCACTTTAACTGTTGGCAACACTGTGCGCAGCTTCCTCAACGCAGCCAGGGGACATTTATTATTACCAAACACGTTACGGGTGTGCCTCGGAATAGGATGGAACACTCAATAACGAAAACGAATAGACGCACTGTTTTATGGATCGACATATAGAGTGTAAGAAGTTTGTATAGAGCTACCAGAACTGTAGTTTCCGAAGTGAATGAATATAATGTTGATGGCACTGCATTAGAAGAAACTAGATGGTGTGAGGAAGGGATTCTACTCGAGAATAAATCAGTAATGTTTTGTGGAGGTTGCGAAGAGAATGGAAGGAATGAACATGGAACAGAATTTGTAGGGAGTAACCATTTCTTAAGGCAAGTGAAGGGCTTCAGTGTAATCAACAAAATGATATCATGTCTCGCAACAAGGCAAAAGTACAGGGATGTAACACTTTTTCATGTGCAAGCATCGAAAAACGTAAGCAAAGAGGTGGAGCAAAGTGAGTTTTATGAAGAACTAGAAAGAACAGCGGAAATCATTGGTACCAGAAGTATTACGATCATTTTGGAGATTTCAACATCAAAGTGGGACAGAAGACATGTATCAAGCCAACAACCGGAGACGGAGTATACATTCGAAAACAAATGACAATCGACTGCGTCTCATCAGTTTTGCGCTAAGCTAGAACCTTGTGATGATTTAGACGGACTTTCTCCACCCCCCTGCGGGTTCGGGGGTTAGAATAGGCCCGCGGTATTCCTGCCTGTCGTAAGAGGCGACTAAAAGGAGTCTCACATGTTTTGGCCTTATGTGATGGTCCCCTCTCGGGTTTGACCTCCATCTTTCTAAATTATTCCGAAGAGCGAGCCAATTGGGGAAGGGCGCCTTACGTGGTGCATTGTATCCGTCGTGCAATTAGACCTTTCGCCGGCTTTCACGTCGTTGCCATGGTGTCCCGCTCGTTTTCGATCTTTAGGGCGGGGATACGTCCCTGGGTGCGATTACCACGCTGCCCTCTGCAGTGTTTCTTTTAACTGCGGCGACGACCTTGGACAGTTTTGCACCTAAGATCCAGCACGGTAGCCAGTCCGTTGTGGTGGGGCCGCCATGTACCCTCTTGGTTGTAGCCCCCTGACAACACAGGGATCGCTCTACTGATGCCTGCGCCGTTAACTCCCCACGTATGCCAAGGAGTAGATGCCTATCCTCCTGGGGTATCAGGACTCCCGGCAACGGCCATCCTGCCAGGTGGCCTTTGCTGTGGCTGGGTGGCGCCCGTGGGGAGGGCCCTTGGTTGGAGTAGGTGGCATCAGGGCGGATGACCCGCAATGAAGCGTGGTACATCATCTCTCGCTGGCGGCCAGCCGCCAGCAGTCTCTAAGCGTTCTCGGGCTCAATTTAATGCTCAGAAGTACGATCCGAAAACGTTCCCCTCCCTGGCCACGCCGTGGGAAGAGCGTAAGTCCCAGGATGGAGGTAACAGTTATTCGCCCCGATTCTTAGTTTGCACGAGAGCTGATGGGGAGTCTTTTCTCTCCACAAAGCCTCAGTTCTTCGTCGAACATTTAGAGGACAAGTTTGGGGAGGTGGAGGGCTTGTCTAAAATGCGCTCTGGCTCAGTACTGATACAAACGGCATCCTCCGCCCAGTCACGCAGGTTACTTGCTTGTGACAAGTTGGGGGATGTTAACGTTACTATTACTCCACATAAGAGTTTAAATATGGTCCAGGGTGTTATTTTCCATAGGGACCTCCTTTTGCAGTCTGATGACGAGCTGCGCGCCAACTTAGAACGTAGAGGTGTTCATTTCGTCCGGCGCGTTCATCGGGGTCCGAGGGACAATCAGGTTGCTACCGGTGCCTTCATCTTGGCCTTCGAGGGTGATACGTTACCGGAAAAGGTCAAGGTGATGGTCTACCGATGTGACGTCAAGCCCTATATCCCTCCCCCGATGCGGTGCTTCAAGTGCTGGAAGTTCGGCCATATGTCTTCCCGCTGCACTTCCAGCCTCACATGTCGAGATTGCGGACGCCCATCTCATCCCGATACTCCATGTGCCCCGCCTCCCATCTGCGTCAACTGCGGGGAGCACCATTCACCTTGCTCGCCAGACTGCAGAATATTCCAGAAAGAGCGCAAAATCATGGAATATAAGACCCTGGACCGACTGACTTATACTGAGGCCAAACGGAAATATGACCGATTACATCCAGTGAGAATGACAACTTCCTACGCCGCTGTTACAACACCTGTGCTAGCCCCATCAGTTTCGCGCCTTTCGGCCGGATCGACGAGTGGTACAACTCCTCCTGCCCCCTTGCTAGTGGGGGGCTCTACCCACCCGATTGCTCCTGTGCCACCTACCTCAGGAGCAACACCATCCCCCCCATCGGGGACGTCGGTCCCCGCTTCTACGCCGGAGAAGTGTCCAACTTCTTCGGCTTCTCACGCTCGCAAGGGGTCCCTTGGGTCCCTCCCTTCCCAGGTTTCCACCGGCGGGAAGGCTGACGATAGACAGTGGCGTAAGTGCCCACAATCTGCAGGTCGAAGGGCTTCCCGATCCTCCTCAGTCCCGGAGACTGAATCGGTGAAGCCCTCCCAGCCAGTTAAACCCAAGGAGCAGCGTGAGAAATCAAAGCAGAGCAGCTCTAAGCCCAAGGAACGCGCGGTGGTAGCCACCCCATCGCAACCTTCTAGCTCTGCGTCTGAGGACGCGGTGGAGATTCTGGCGTCCGCTGAGGACCTCGATCTCGCCGGTCCCTCAGACGCCGTGAATAGCAATAGCACTAGCACGGGTGCTCAATCGGAGGCAGCAGGTGACCCAGCGGCGTAATCTGCCGTCCCAGTCCCGGCACGCCTTTCTCAGCCATGGACAAAACCATCCTCCAGTGGAACTGCAGCGGTTTCTTCCACCATCTAGCTGAGCTCCGCCAACTTATCAGCCTTCACCCTTTCCTCTGCATTGCTCTGCAGGAAACTTGGTTTCCAGCAATGCGCACCCCCGCCCTCCGTGGCTATCGGGGTTATTATAAGAACCGAGCAGCTTATGAAAGGGTGTCTGGTGGCGTCTGCATCTATGTCCTTAACTCACTTCACAGCGAGTCTGTCCCTCTCCAAACAGCTTTAGAGGCTGTCGCTGTTCGGGTGTGGACGCCACAGGCTGTTACCGTCTGCAGTCTTTACCTTCCACTGGATGGTGATGTCGCGCAGCATGTCCTGGCTGCGCTGATAGCCCAATTGCCGCCACCTTTTTTATTACTGGGCGACTTTAACGCCCATAACCCTCTGTGGGGTGGGTCAGTGGCAACAGGTCGAGGCGCCACCGTTGAGCATTTATTGTCGCAGCTCGATCTCTCGATTTTGAATGATGGTGCCTCCACACACTTCAGTGTGGCGCATGGCACCTACTCCGCCATTGACCTTTCAATCTGTAGCCCTAGCCTCTTACCATCTGTCCACTGGAGTGTGCATGACGACCTGTGTGGTAGTGACCACTTTCCGATTTTTCTGTCACTACCACAGCGTCACTCTTCTGGGCGCCCTAGCAGATGGGCTATGAATAAGGCTGACTGGGACTTGTTCTCCTCCACTGCCGCTATTGAGCCTCTCTCAACTGATGCCATTGATGTGGTGGTTACATCGGTTACCGCCGGCATCGTCACTGCCGCCGAGTCTGCCATTCCCCGTTCTTCTGGGTCCCCTCGGCGGAGGGCTGTGCCTTGGTGGTCGCCTGAGATCGCTGAAGCGATTAAGGATCGCCGGCGGGCACTCCAGCGTCACAAGCGACATCCCTCCATGGACCACCTTATCGCCTTTAAACGGCTGCGTGCGCGGGCCCGCCTCCTTATCCGCCAAGGCAAGAAGGAGTGCTGGGAGCGGTATGTGTCCACCATTGGACTCCATGTCACTCCATCGCAGGTCTGGGCCAAGATTCGACGGGTCTTCGGCTATCGGACCCCTGCCAGCGTCCCTGCGCTCTCACTGAATGGAGCAGTTTGTACTGACTCCGACGTCATTGCAAACCGCTTAGCAGAGCATTTTGCTATGAATTCCGCTTCTGCGAATTACCCCCAGGCCTTCCGCTCCATTAAAGAGCGGATGGAACGTCGGAGCCTTTCTTTTCGCACCAACGCTTCTGAACCCTACAACGCTCCATTCAGTGAGTGGGAATTTCAGAGTGCCCTTGCCGCTTGCCCTGATACCGCTCCCGGGCCAGATCGCATCCACTGTCAGATGCTGAAACACCTTTCAGTGGACTGCAAGCGACGCCTCCTCGACCTTTACAACCGTCTCTGGGTCGAGGGTGAGTTTCCATCGCAATGGCGGGAAAGTATTGTCATCCCCATTTTGAAACCTGGAAAGAACCCTCTGGAGGTGGACAGCTACCGCCCCATTAGCCTCACCAACGTTCTTTGTAAGCTTCTCGAACGGATGGTGAGCCGGCGCTTAAATTGGGTACTGGAGTCTCGGGGCCTTCTGGCTCCGTCTCAGGGTGGGTTCCGGAAAGGCCGCTCCGCCGCCGACAATCTGGTGAGCCTGGAGTCGGCCATCCGTACTGCCTTTGCCCGCCGTCAGCACCTGGTCGCTGTCTTTTTCGACATGCGGAAGGCGTACGATACGACATGGCGTCATCACATCCTTTCTACGCTTCATGGATGGGGTCTTCGGGGCCCTCTGCCGATCTTTATCCGCAATTTCCTGTCGTATCGTATCTTCCGCGTGCAAGTCGCAGCCTCCTATAGTTCCACCCACGTCCAGGAGACCGGTGTGCCACAGGGTTCTGTTTTAAGTGTCTGTCTGTTTTTAATAGCCATTAACGGGCTCGCTGCGGCCGTGGGAAATTCTGTCTCTGCTTCCCTGTATGCTGACGACTTCTGCCTTTATTACAGCTCTACTGGCATTGCAGCTGTTGAACGTCAGCTACAGGGCGCTATCCGTACGGCGCAGTCTTGGGCTGTAGCGCATGGGTTTCAGTTTTCGGCAGCCAAGACCCGCGTTATGCATTTCTGCCGGCGCCGAACAGTCCATCCTGAGCCGCGGCTTTATCTTGCTGACGAACTCCTTGCTGTGGTGGAGACCCACAGGTTTTTGGGGGTGGTTTTCGATGCCCGGTTGACTTGGCTGCCTCATATCCGGCAGCTTAAACAGACGTGTTGGCGGCATCTCAACGCTGTGAGATGCTTGAGCCACACCCGCTGGGGCGCCGACCGCTCTACCCTGTTGCGGCTCTACCAGGCGTTAATCCAGTCCCGTCTGGATTATGGGAGCCTGGCTTATGGCTCAGCATCCCCATCTGCGTTACGGGTGCTGGACCCAATTCTCCACAGCGGGATACGCCTTGCCACTGGTGCTTTCCGCACCAGCCCTGTGGACAGTGTGCTAGTGGAGGCAGGTGTACCCCCACTGCGGTTCCGGCGCCAACGTTTGCTGGCCGCTTATGCTGCCCATGTTCTAAGCTTGCCCGGGCATCCAAATTATCGTGTCCTGTTCCCGCAGTCAGTCGTCCATCTGCCAGACCGTCGGCCCCGGTCGGGTTGTCCGATCGCCGTACGCGGCAAGGAGCTTCTCTGTGGGCTTGGGTTTTTCCCTGTTCCACCTCCTTTCCGGGCGCCTCTGCGTACACCCCCGTGGTGTGTTCCTCGCCCTTGCCTTCGGCTCGACTTGGCACAGGGCTCGAAGGACTCGGTCCCTCCAGAGGCCTTCCGCCGCCGCTTTTATTCCATCCTGGCCACGTATCAGGGCTCTGGAATTGTTTACACCGACGGTTCGATGGTTGCTGGTCGTGTCGGGTATGCGCTAACTCTAGGGGACCATTCCGAACAACGGTCCTTGGCGGCTGGCTGCAGCGTTTACACTGCTGAGCTAGTCGCCATCTTTAGAGCCCTAGAGTATATCCGCTCCTGCTCAGGTGAGTCCTTCGTTATCTGTAGCGATTCCCTGAGCGGTTTACGAGCTCTCGACCAGTGTTTTCCTCGTTCTCGTCTGGTGATGGCTATCCATGAGTCCCTGCATACTCTTGCGCGTTGCGGCCGCTCTGTGGTCTTTGTGTGGACCCCCGGTCATGTCGGTATCCCGGGCAATGAACATGTTGACCGCCTGGCGAAAGAGGCCACGAATAAACCATCTCTGGATGTTGGCCTCCCAGAGGCTGATTTGCGGGCAGTCCTCCGCCGAAAAGTTTTTGCGCTTTGGGACGCTGAATGGCGCGATCGGATTACACCCAATAAACTCCGTGCCATTAAGGAGACGACGACTGTGTGGCGGTCCTCCATGCGAGCCAACCGCAGGGACTCAGTCGTCCTTTGTCGGCTCCGCATTGGCCACTCCCGGCTAACACACAGTTATTTACTGCGCCAGGAGGACCCTCCTGTATGTCGCTGCGGGGCGGCTTTGACGGTGGCCCACATTCTGTTGGCCTGCCCCCTTTTAGCTGTGGTCAGGCAGACATTTGCGCTGCCTGATACGCTCCCTGCCGTTTTATCCGATGACCCTGTTATGGCTGCCTTAGTTTTACGTTTTATTCGGGCAGGGAGTTTTTATTCTTTCCTCTGAGTGTTTGTTTTATTTTATTTTTTCTTTTGATTCTGGCCTTTGGCCTATGATTTTACACTGATCTTTTAATGTGTTTCTAAGTGGTTGGCTTTTCCTTTTTTATTTCTATGGTCGGCCAACCACTGTCACACTCTGTGTGGTTTTAGTTCGTTTTGTCTTGTCCTTGTCTCCGTTTCTTTTGTTCTGTATCGTCTGTGTCTATTCTGTTCCTCGTTTTTATTCTCTGTGGATGTTCTTTGTCTTTGGAAAAAGGGACCGATGACCGTAGCAGTCTGGTCCCTTTCATCCCCCAAACCAACCAACCAACCAACTTTCTCCACAAACGGACACACAAAAGGTCCTGGACGTCTCCAGAAGGTATGCTTGTAGACGAGAGGCACAAGAAATATATGACATATATTAGAGCTTACAGAGGGGCTGATGAGGATACAGACCATTACCTAGTAATCGGCAAACTACAAATGCATTTGTTCTGTAAAAGAAAGTGGAAAACATGGTCAAGACACAGCTTGATGGTGAGAAGCCTAAGGATCGTTGTGTCATCAATATAAGATCTGAGTGTATAACAAATCTGAAGTTCTAGCATTAAACCACAACTAATAAAATACAAAATGCTGGAACTTTGGCCTCAGACGGATTCGCTTTCAAGACAGTTGACCGCTTCACGTACTTACGGAGTCATCTTAGTAACAACAATAGAACAGACATACCTATAAATGTAAAATTATTGGATATGCAAGGGCTCACGTCGACAAAGAGGTTATTAGATACAGAACACGAACTAGAGTTTGGAAATGGGATCATGTTCTTTTCAAGGGAACCATTACAGCTTTTGTCTTAATCCTTCCAGTCCTAACAATATCAAAAAGCATACAATTTTCAATTTTTTACAGAATTAACCTTTGCTGTCATAGTAAGCAATGAATACAAGGAGAAACTGGCAAAATGTAACAATCAATTGTTTCAAGAATGTGGTTTCACTTTGGAGCCACTAGGCCCTACAGTTCTCAAAGACCTGTCATTTCATCATTTCGTGTGATATGTTTGAAAGCAATTTCTCATTTTTATGAAAAAAAAATCCCAAATCTCGAGAGATCCGTGAGCTTGTAATGTCTAAAACAAATTAAGAACAGGCCTAATTTTATAAATACATATATCCAACTACAAATGGTACAAAAACGCACATACTCCATCAGTTGTTTCATGTCGAAACCTCTCAAAAACAAAATTAATAAAATGTTGGTTTGAGGCGGAAATCATTGGTGCTCAAAGGGCTAAGCAATTAGTAACGAAAGTAAGCCTGAAAATCGTTTCACTCGAATGTGAGTACATGTCAAAGTTCTTCTACGTTTGGCATCACTAATCGAAGCAGTTAACTCTCAGACTTTAAAAACATTGTAGTGTGAACTGCAGTGCAGATCGGAAGAATTAGGCACGTAGCCTAGGGTCGTCATGCGAATCGTGAGGCGAACGCAGAGACGAAAGCAGAAAGAGTGTCAGATGGGAACCGTGGGTCGCTCTGGCCTTGGCTGGTGGGAAAAGGGAGGCCCGCAGCAAAGTGCAGCCGAGGACACGCCGCGAACGCAGCTCCCAACTCAGTGGACTTCCCGCCGAGCTTCTGCGTCAGTTAACGACAGGCTTCAGGCACAGCCTTCTATTTACATCTGTGTTATACACTCCTGGAAATTGAAATAAGAACACCGTGAATTCATTGTCCCAGGAAGGGGAAACTTTATTGACACATTCCTGGGGTCAGATACATCACATGATCACACTGACAGAACCACAGGCACATAGACACAGGCAACAGAGCATGCACAATGTCGGCACTAGTACAGTGTATATCCACCTTTCGCAGCAATGCAGGCTGCTATTCTCCCATGGAGACGATCGTAGAGATGCTGTATGTAGTCCTGTGGAACGGCTTGCCATGCCATTTCCACCTGGCGCCTCAGTTGGACCAGCGTTCGTGCTGGACGTGCAGACCGCGTGAGACGACGCTTCATCCAGTCCCAAACATGCTCAATGGCGGACAGATCCGGAGATCTTGCTGGCCAGGGTAGTTGACTTACACCTTCTAGAGCACGTTGGGTGGCACGGGATACATGCGGACGTGCATTGTCCTGTTGGAACAGCAAGTTCCCTTGCTGGTCTAGGAATGGTAGAACGATGGGTTCGATGACGGTTTGGATGTACCGTGCACTATTCAGTGTCCCCTCGACGATCACCAGTGGTGTACGGCCAGTGTAGGAGATCGCTCCCCACACCATGATGCCGGGTGTTGGCCCTGTGTGCCTCGGTCGTATGCAGTCCTGATTGTGGCGCTCACCTGCACGGCGCCAAACACGCATACGACCATCATTGGCACCAAGGCAGAAGCGACTCTCATCGCTGAAGACGACACGTCTCCATTCGTCCCTCCATTCACGCCTGTCGCGACACCACTGAAGGCGGGCTGCACGATGTTGGGGCGTGAGCGGAAGACGGCCTAACGGTGTGCGGGACCGTAGCCCAGCTTCATGGAGACGGTTGTGAATGGTCCTCGCCGATACCCCAGGAGCAACAGTGTCCCTAATTTGCTGGGAAGTGGCGGTGCGGTCCCCTACGGCACTGCGTAGGATCCTACGGTCTTGGCGTGCATCCGTGCGTCGCTGCGGTCCGGTCCCAGGTCGACGGGCACGTGCACCTTCCGCCGACCACTAGCGACAACATCGATGTACTGTGGAGACCTCACGCCCCACGTGTTGAGCAATTCGGCGGTACGTCCACCCGGCCTCCCGCATGCCCACTATACGCCCTCGCTCAAAGTCCGTCAACTGCACATACGGTTCACGTCCACGCTGTCGCGGCATGATACCAGTGTTAAAGACTGCGATGGAGCTCCGTATGCCACGGCAAAGTGGCTGACACTGACGGCGGCGGTGCACAAATGCTGCGCAGCTAGCGCCATTCGACGGCCAACACCGCTGTTCCTGGTGTGTCCGCTGTGCCGTGCGTGTGATCATTGCTTGTACAGCCCTCTCGCAGTGTCCGGAGCAAGTATGGTGGGTCTGACACACCGGTGTCAATGTGTTCTTTTTTCCATTTCCAGGAGTGTATATGTTGCGCTGTTTTAAACTACCATGTTCAGGAAAAAAACAGAACACCTTGAACGACTAAAGAGAGGACGTCCGTATTCACACGGCATGTACATTAGTATATTCTGCAAAAATTATTAGCAACCGAAACATATCGCCCCATGGGTTCGACGTTAACATTGATATCACGGCGCATCACCACCTACCGGTAAAATTTGCCTGCAGCTTTCGTTGTCGCTAATAAACCGAAGGTAATGGATCAGTATGTCTTGAGAAGACGTGCAGGCTGCCTCGCAGACGTATGCGAGAACCGTACCGTCAAATTAGTGAGTTTCAAAGAGGGCGCATTATTGGTGTGAGAGAATGTAATGTATCCATACGAGAAACTGCTGATCGTTTGGGACATAGTGTGCAGTATGATTCATGGAAGGCCCCACAACACTACGAGATGGGTCAGGTCGCATCACTCACACAAATCTCCAGAGAAGATCGACACCTCAATCGAATGGCATTGCAGGATAGATCGGCGTACTCCTCCGCTCTGGCATAACAGTGGAACAGTATAACACATCTTACACTATCAGGGATGACAGTCCGTCACCGTTTATTACGGCTTGGGTACGTGCGCATCGTGCACTTCGCCAGCTACCTTCGAAGAATACGTAGAAACATGCTAGACGGCAGTGGTGTGTGGAACGACGTCTCTGGGGATAGGAGTGGCATCATCTGGTGTTTTCGGACGAATACAGGTTCTGTTTGTTTGAAAATGATGGTCGCAGTTTGGTTCACCGCAGACAGGAGGAGTGGCATCACAGTGACTACATTCTCACAAGACATATAAAGCCAACTCAAGACCTTATGGTGTGGAGTGCTTTTTGGTAGATCAGTAAGACCTACGTGAATGACATCTTTCAAACCGTAGCCATAACCTTTCAGTACAGTACCCCAGACGCCATCCTTCAGCAAGACAATGCACGATCACATGTTGCAGCACGAACACGTGATTTCTTGGTGTCACAGGATGTCAAGACTTATGCCTGGCCCGCCAGATCACCAGGCCAGTCGCCAATCGGAAATGTGTGGGGTATGGTGAAACGACGGCGGCAGTGCTGTGACCCAATGCCAACCACCAGTTGAACTTTGGAGCCAGGTGAATGCAACATGGATGGATATGCCACAGGACGTCATCCGCGCCTTATCGGCGTCGATGCCATCACGCAGAGGGCAAGTTATCAGGGCCCATAGCGAACTCTGTGCCTACTAGGCAACAGGATCCATGCTGAACTGAGATTGCTGACATGCCAACTATTTCTGTAGAATATACGTGTCCTGTGGACATGAACGTCCTATCTCTAGTCGTTCAAGGTGTTGTGTTTTTTCTCTACATGAGCGTATAGTAAACTGTTGCTGCTTTACCTCCAGCCTGACATAATCTCTTGTTCTTGATTCATTGTCTTCACTGAGGGAAAACTGCTCTTGTCAGAGTACAAAAACTTCAAATATGTTTCTCTTTTTTTGCAAGACCCTGACTGAACAGTGGAGTACCAGCTACCTCGTTCTGCCTTCCTCACCAGCTTTAAAAGAATTTCCTATAAATTTAGGCTCTTTTTTACATGCAACGCACCTCAAACCCCCACAAGATCTCCTAACTGTAACTCACTCACATCAACTAGTTCATAGCTGTAAGTCACCCATACTCACCACTCCAAGTTGCCCTTTCTCATACACTCATTCAGACCAACTCATTGTCATTGTCGCTTTATGTCTCTCTTTTATTGTCTCCTGTGTCACAGCCACAGTCTCCTTCGTTCCGTCGTATTACTACACACTCCCCTCGCTGTCAGTGTTTCCCTCTTGCTCTCTCTTACTGCCAACAATTCCAATTCTTTTCTGCTAGTGCTGTCTCCTCTCAGTGTCACTATCTCTCTCTTCCTCGTTGTCATTATCATAGCCACGCGGGGTAGCCGTTCGGTCTTAGCCGTCCTGTCACGGTTCGCGCGGCTGCCCCCGTCGGAGGTTCGAGTCCTCCCTCGGGTACGGGTGTGTGTGTTGTCATTAGCGTAAGTTAGTTTAAGTTAGATTAAGTAGTGTGTAAGCTTAGGGACCGATGACCTCAGCAGTTTGGTCTCATGAGATCTTACCGCAAATTTCCATTATCATACACTCTGTCTCCCATCATCACTCGCTCTCACCCACTTCCACTTTCTATTTATTTCTGCCTCCCCTCGCATTGCCTCCTTCATTTCGTTTCTAGCACTGTCACGGTCAACTAGATTCAACTGCCACTATGACCCTCTGTTTCTCTCACAATGTCAGTGTCTCCTTCGCTCTTTCTATAACACAACCACTGTCTACCACATCCCAGAATTTATTACCTTTCAACCTCTTTCTCACTGCATCTGTCTTCTTCTCTCTCAACACAGAAAAGTGCGAATATGTTCACATGCCAAAATTGTTCGCGTGGGAAAAACTGTAAATGAAGAATTAGGTAGCTGGTACCTTGCTTTTCAGTCAGTCTTTTAAATAAGCAGAAACATATTAGCATTTTTTGTGCTCTGATAGGAGCGTTTTTCCGCTAATTCCCTCCTTTTCCCTGCTGCAGCAGGGCAAGTAAATCATACGAAAAAAAACCTACTGCTCAGTAAAATTTATATAGTTTACTTTCGTGAAAGTAAAATAACGTAAAACTAATTTTACACCCCTGATCGGGTTTTACGTGCAAAAAAATTTTGCATGTGCTTCAATACTACAACATGGGGTTCCCAGATGGTAACGGAGACATTTTACAGCATATTTCTCCGTGCTACGTCACTTTCTGAACTGCGTTCTCGCCTCACAGCGGATTCTACGTGTCTATTTTATGTGCACATGAAGGGTACTCTTGAATCTCTTTATCTCGGAAACGGATAAAGGTATGAACAAAATTTTCAAGGTTGTTCAAGATTGGGGTGTTAGGTATACATCGTAAAAATTACAGCCATTTTCTGTGCATAGCCGTCTCTTGAATGCGCGGCTGGATTTTGGGATCAAAATAACAACTTCTTGGGGGTGTTTCTCGATAACGGCTAAAGAGTTCTGAAAACAGGGAGATGACTCTTAGAAATATATACCTAGAGAATATATCGTTAAAATTTGCCTCATACAGGATTTTACGTGTAGAGAGTTATGGTACCTTTGAGCCTCTGTATCTTGGAAACGGATACAGATATCAAGAAAATTTTCAAGGTAGTATGAGATCGGGATCTTAAAAGTATATCGTATAACTTTTAGTTATTTGTTGTGCATAGCCTTCTTGGAAACCTCGGCTAGGTTTTGGGCCGCTGATGACGGCGAGAATATAATAAAGAAACTTTTTTGGGGGGTTTTCCGGGGAACCGCCGACGGACTAATTGTGCCTCCACAGGTCTCATTAACCCCACCGTAGACCACATCAAATGCGAAAAGAACCAACCGATTTGCTCCCTTTGTCTAAGCAAAAGGAAGTGTATGACATTCATACTTCGTCTCTGTACTGTGGAATAGTGACATTAAGACGGTCCTTCTATCGGGTATACAAATGGTATCTAGCCAAAGAGATATCTGATTCACTGTACCCTAAGAGATATCTAATTCACTGAACCCTATCCTATTAAGTCACGAACAGAACTGAGATATGAGCACCGAAATATCCTGTTTTTATACGCGGCGTTTTGGAACATTTTACGTACGCATGCTGTCGTATGCATACTGGTTACTATTTTTGTGTGTTTCAGCGTAGTTCTGTAACACCTACAGCGATGTGTACTACACTTGGAACACATGGACTTAATGGCAGGAGACAATTTCCATGAATATAAGGCGGCCCTAGTTTGTGAGACCATTGAATAGTGAGTGATCCCGGGGTAGTGTGGTATCCTATAATACATCGCCAATCGGTGGTGCTATATGTTGTTGGAATATCATACTATGTCCTGTTTATGTTCCAAGTGTGAGCTGAATGTCTGGTGACGTGATCTGTTGCGTTGTTTTGAAGGTAACTGACAAAACCGATTTTGTGGAGAACTGAAGCAAGGCAATGTCAACTTCATTGTATCATTAAATATGATTTACTTGCGAGAACTATTATTTATAGTTAGTATTTTGATTAGCTGCGCCTGGGGCAAGATGGTCCCACTTTTCTTCAAGGGTATCACTTTGCCCCAAACACATTCTCTTGCACATAACTCTTAAATGGCTAGAAATCGATCTCTCAAGACTTCCCAACAATGCTGGCGTCCAACAAAAATGCGCCAGGCTATTCAGTGGGATGTGGCGAAATGGGCTGCAGGATAGCAAGTAAATTATTTGGCACTCCCAGAATGACGTTGAAGAGATGAGTCAACAACTTAAATTAAGACGTAATCGAAGACAAAAATGTCCTTGGTTCAAAACGACCCACTTTCACCCCTGAATAGGAGAAGGAAGTAAAAGACTTTACGTCGAAAATGGAAACAATTTTCTTTGGCTTTTCAATTGGAGATGTCAGAAGTCATGCATTTCAACTGGCTGAGAAAAACAAAATTAAACATCCTTTCAACAAAGATTCAGATCTTGCTGGAAAAGACTGGTTCAAAAGGCTCTAAGCGCTATGGGACTTAACATCTGAGGTCGTCAGTCCCCTAGAACTTAGAACTACTTAAACCTAACTAACCTAAGGACATAACACACATCTATGCCCGAGGCAGGATTCGAACCTGCGACCGTAGCAGCAGCGCGGTTCCGGACTGAAGGGAGAAGACTGGTCCTACGGATTAAAAGTCATCACGCAGAGCTGACACCACGATAGCCTGAAGCGATTCTGTCGCTAGAGCTCAGGCCTTTAACAAGCCTAATGCAGATTAATTTTTCTCCATACTAAAAACTCTCTTGGACGAAAAACAGTATTCGGGAGGACGACGGTTCAATCCCGCGTCCGGCCATCCTCATTTCGGTTTTCCGTGATTTCCCTAAACCGCTCCAGGCAAATGCCGGGATGATTCCTTTGAAAGGGCACGGCCGACTTCCTTCCCCATACTTCCCTAATCCGATGAGACCGATGACCTCGCTGTCTGGTCTCCTTCCCCAAAACCAACCCGAAAAACAGTTTCTGCCTCATCGAATCATTAACGTCGATGAGACTGGTGTAACCACTGTCCAAACAACATCGAGTAAGGCCTTGCGAGGAAAGAAGCAAGTAGGGACTATTGCATGTGCGGAACGTTGAGTTCTATTGACAGCAGCTATTTGTATGTCCGCTGGGGGAACCCGAGATGATTATTTTCCCTCGCATCCGGATGAAAGCCGAGTTGGCTGATGGTGCTCCACTAGGAACCTTATTTTCATGTAATTATTCGTGGTTTGACCATTTCCTGAGCCATACTAAGCCATCATACAAGTACCCTGCTCTTCTCATATTGGATGTCACGTGATACACACCAAGGATCTGGACGTCATTATGCGTGCCAGGGAAAACAAAGTGACAATAGTTAAAATTCCGCCTCATTGCAGCCATAGGATGTATCATTCATGTTTCCACTTAACACTTTTAAAGTTTTTGCTATAGAGAAGTTTCTCTGCAACAATCCTGAACGAGCAGTGACCCAATTTCATGTGAACAGATTCTTTGGAGAAGCATGTCTGAGGGCGGCAACACCTACAACAGCTAGAACTGGATTTAAAGAATATCGCATTTGCCATTTTAACCCCGATGTTTTTGAAGGAGGAGATACTGCTGCCCCTTTGCCTACTATCAGACCTCTTATTCATGAAGATAGTCCTGTATTTTCCAATTCACAAGCCCTGCAAATTGAACCAGTTCCATCTACATCCTCTAGTGATGCATCACATATTGCTGCTCCAGTGTATTTGAATATAAATACAACAATAGTTCCAATAGTGAAGTCAGAGACATTAAGTCCGAACGATGTGCCAGTTGTGGTGCTTTAATCCTTAAGGTGATTCCATTGCCCCGATCTCCCCTACCTCTACAGCGGTGCTGGGCGGTTCTGTGACAGTAAGGTAAACCTAAACGCCACTCACAGGTAAGGCCTTAGGCCTTAGGGCTGTTCCGGCTGGCCGACTGCTGTCTACAATGCAGTACGAAGATCGATCTTTGATCGTGGGACATGTATCAGCACGTTGCCAGTCTCACCAGCCGTAGACGAGTCCTGCTGCTGCCGCTGCTTCTTTATTGCTACTCATTCGACCTCACCAGGTTGAATGGACCCCGTGCAAGATCTCCCTGCCTCAGAAAATCCAATGAGGTACGGGGAATCGAAAAAGGACTCTTCTGCACCGACGGCAGCACACAACCATTCGGTTATTTATTTTTCTTTTCTTTCGTTTCTATCTGTTTCTTCGTCCTTTTTCTTCTGCAGTTCCGTGCAGGTGTCACATGACATCTCTCAAATTCCAACGATGAGAACTTTTTTCAGTTTTTTATTAGTGAGATTGGCCTGTCTTCTGACTAAACATGCTGAGCTACCGTGCCGGCTGGGCTCTGGAGGCAGTCTCGGAGACAGTCCTATTAACATACAACCCTGTGTACGGTGATGACGGCAGGAAAATGTTACATGTAAAACATAATTCTGGAATCTTGGAACAGTTTCAACGAAACTTCGAAAACCATTATCCATGGATACTGAGGAAATCTCAGTTTATGACTGGGATAAACAAGTAACCGGCAATGCTGATGAGTTGAGCTATATACTGTTTTTTTCCATGGAATTTTCTAATCATACTGTTTCCAATAATGCTTCCTCCTTCATATACTTTCTTCAGTTACTCTGCTCGCTTCTGAAGGTAGTTCAGCCAGGTCTTTTTCTTACCGTACAATGCTTCCGCTACTTATGTCTATAGTTTCAGTCTTTTTATTTGATACAGCTCTTCCTTGTTCTCAGATGCCTTGTAAGTTGCCGTCTTTTCTTATTTTATTGGCATTCAAGAAACAAAAAGGAAAACATGCAAGAATCTCTGTAGCACCGACCTTGTGCGTAACGCGATGCTAGACGAGAGAGTTCTCCAACGCAACTCTTTTGCAAAAAAAGAGCGTTGTTTGTGCAGGTGGCAGATACAGAGTGCACTGTGGTGGAGAGATAAGCGGCGAAAATAGAGCAAACAGCGTCTTACAGCCGACTGCAGTTGCGAAGCGAGTTCGCATGTTATCGATGAGAGAATTCGCACTCGCCTTGCAATTTTCAACTACAAATAACTGAAAAGTTGAATTAAAAGTTTTTTTTTTATTTTTAAGCCAAGATTCTCTGCTATACTTTTCTTATCAGATTTTCTAATGTATGTGTCGCTCGTGCCTCCAACCAGTAAATAAGACACGCGTTCACATACACTACCCTGTCAAAAGTATCTGGACATCCCTATTCGATGCGGCATTGACTGCTATACGTCACGAGAGGCGGACATGCCAGCACAACAGGAGTCTGGCAGTATTGTGCTGTCAGTATAGAAGCGCTAGCAGCAGAACTAATTTGGGTTGGGCTGGGTTGGGTTAGGTTAGGTGAGGTGAGGTCAGGAGAGCATGGACTACTCATCTGATGTCAACAGAGTAACAAAACCATCAGAGACATTTCAGTCCTCCGGAAGCTGCTCAAGTCGACTGCTGGTGGTGTCATTGTGAGGTGGAACAATGAAGGAATAATCACAGCTGTACCAAACCAGGTAGCCTCATGTACTGACGGACAGGGGCCGTCGAATATTGCAGAGTTTAGTTGTAAAAAGTCGCTTGACATCAGCGGAAGGAATCACTGCAGAATTTCAAAGTGATACCAGCAGTCAGGCTAGCACGATGACATTGTGCAGGGAGTTAAAAAGAATGGGGTACAATGGTGCACCAGATCCTCCAATGGACTCGCATTCAGGAGGACGACGGTTCAAACTCGCGTCCAGGCATCCAGATTTAGGTTCTCTCTTATTTCCCTAAATCGTTTCAGTAAATGCCGGGATGGTTCCTGTGAAAGGGTACGACCGACTTCCATCTCCATCCTTCCCTAATCCAACGGGATCGATGACCTCGCTGTTTGGCCCCCTCCCCCGTATCAACCAATCAACCAGCTCCTCATAAGTCACACATTGCTGTGGTCAGTGCTAAGTGATGACGCCACTGTAAAGAGTGACGCCACTGGACAGGGGATGGCTGGAAAAGAGTGATTCTAAATGATGAGTCACGTTACATCCTGAGGCAATCCGACGGAAGGGTTTGTGTTTTATACGACTTGCGGAAAAGTGTCACAGAAATGTCGAGAAGAAATATTTCTACGTCAAGAAGATTTTGAAGTTTAAACGTACACAGAAGCGTACAAGTCGTGATTGTTCCCGCACGCCATCTGCAAACCGTAAGCAGCGTTACTAGAGCGTAACTAAAAATGTACTACGATGCTCATCACAGCTGTAACTACTGGGTGATCAAAAAGTCAGTATAAATTTGAAAACTTAATAAACCACGGAATAATGTAGATAGTGAGGTAAAAATTGACACACATGCTTGGAATGACATGGGGTTTTATTAGAACCAAAATAAAAAAAACACCCCATATTGCTAGACGCGTGAAAGATCTCTTGCGCGCGTCGTTTGGTGATGATCGTGTGCTCAGCCGTCACTTTCGTCATGCCTGGCCTCCCAGGTCCCCAGACCTCAGCCCGTGTGATTATTGGCTTTGGGGTTACCTGAAGTCGCAAGTGTATCGTGGTCGATCGACATCTCTAGGGATGCTAAAAGACAACATCCGACGCCAATGCCTCACCATAACTCCGGACATGCTTTACAGTGCTGTTCACAACATTATTCCTCTACTACAGCTATTGTTGAGGAATGATGGTGGACATATTGAGAATTTCCTGTAAAGAACATCATCTTTGCCTTGTTATGCTAATTATTGCTAACCGAGTGAGATGGCGCAGCGGTTAGACACTGGACTCGCATTCGGGAGGACGACGGTTCAATCCCGCGTCCGGCCATCCTGATTTAGGTTTTCCGTGATTTCCCTACATCACTCCAGGCAAATGCCGGGATGGTTCATTTGAAAGGGCACGGCCGACTTCCTTCCCCTTCTTTGCCTAATCCAATGAGACCGATGACCTCGCTGTCTGGTCTCCTTCCCCAAACAATCCAATCCAATCCTAATTATCGCTATTCTGATCAGATGAAGCGCTATCTGTCGGACATTTTTTGAACGTTTGTATTTTTTGGTTCTAATAAAACACCATGTCATTCCAAGCACGTGTGTCAATTTGTACCTCTCTATCTACATTATTCCGTGATTTATTCATTTTTCAAATTTATACTGACTTTTTGATCACCCGGTATATCAAGTTGTCGCCACTTCTAAGCTTTCTGACAAATTCATGAACAGGAGGCGTGTTACTTATCGCTAAAACACAAAACTACTCTAATATGACAAATATTTCTCGGAGCACTTGAGTTGTGTAACTGCAGTCGGAGCAACTTCAAGTAGTCAGTGACAGTTTATTTTATCGGTGAAGTGAGCACGGCGTCGTTGTCGGACGGTGCCGTGTCCGCTGGCAGAAAGCAAGGCCGGCCTGTATCGCGTTATGCGAGTCTTGCGCTGCGTCCGCACATCAGCTCCCGTGCCGCGCACCAGCTGGTGAACGAACTGGGAGGCCCCGTGACGTCCGTCCTCGATGCCCGAACGGCTGCAGCCCGCTGGCTCATCTGCAGTGGGACGACGACCGCGGCAGCCGGTGCTGTAACACCGCCACACAAAACCTCTCCGCCTGGTTTCACTTCCCCACTTTGTACAGTAAGCTTCGGAACGAGTTGTGAAACTGCAGAGGTTGTTGCCACGATCCGGCGTTAATTCACTGAAGTTGTGTCCACCAGGTTACTGAGCGCTATACAAAATGAAACAACTGAACTGGTCAGATCCGAGCCGCCTTAGATACACAGCGAGTTCTCGATTATCCAGGGTGCAGTTTATTCGTTTCGCGGATTACCTGTGCGTGGTTCACGGCAAGGCCAAGGAGGAGTTGTGCGACATAAACTGAAGTTGGCAGGAGTGTTTCTACATATGAAAGATTATGTCTATTCAAATTTCGTGCCACTCGCATAACACTGTAGCTAGTAGTGTCACTGTAAGGAAGCAGATCAGGTTTGCTTTAAATACATCTTGTAACGGTGGTGAGCGTTAGTTACCTTTGCGATTAGACGTGGTGAGATGTTAGTCAAGAGTGCCTTTACGGCGACAAAGACACCATTGTAAACACCTCACTGAGTTTAAAAGAGGTCGTGTAATAGGGCTACAAGAAACTGATGTTCCTACGAGAAACTGAATATTCCTTCCACCATACTGCAGAAAGACTTGGCAGGTTCAAATGGTTCAAATGGCTCTGAGCAGTATGAGACTTAACATCTGTGGTCATCAGTCCCCTAACTTAGAACTACTTAAACCTAACTAACCGAAGGACATCACACACATCCATGCCCGAGGCAGGATTCGAACCTGCGACCGTAGCAGTCGCGCGGTTCCGGACTGCGCGCCTAGAACCGCGAGACCACCGCGGCGACTTGGCAGGGATGTAGCCACTATCGGTGGGCAGGAGAATGTGCGGTCGCAAGAAGACCGGGCTCCGGACGGCCACGTGGCACTACGGAGAGGGGAGACCGTCGTATTGGGCGTGTCGCTCTGGCGCATCATACTGCATATATACTAAGATGGTATCTGTTCTTACGGACATGTCCGAAAGAACAGATACCATCTTAGTATATATGTATAGTTAAGGCTCACCGGCCACTTGACCATCTTCTTCTTCTGTGCGAATGCACAAACAGTGCCCGAACTCTTACGGGAATCGGCAACGCGCCGCGAGTAATGAGTATAATGGGCGGGGTCACTACAAATGTAGTGCGGGACAATACGTTGAGAATGTGGGTTTCGCGGGAGGCCTGCCAGAGACAAATCCCTGCAGTTGTGCTATACTCTGTGTCCTCGGTGGCTCAGATGGATAGAGCGTCTGTCATGTAAGCACGAGATTACGGGTTCGAGTCCCGGTCGGGGCACACATTTTCATCTGTCCCCGTTGACGTATGTCAACGCCTGTAAACAGCTAAGGGTGTTCATTTCATTGTAATTTGCATCATACTGCATCTGCAGCAGCAATTTGAGCAGCAGTTGGCACCACAGTGACACAACGAACTGTTACAAATCGGTTACTTCAAGGACAGCTCCTAGTCAATCGCCCTGTAGCGTGCATTCCGCCGACCCCAAACTACCGCCATTTGCGACCTCAGTGGTGTCAACAGAGAGCTGGACCCCAAACTACGGCCCATCTGTGATTTCAGTGGTGTTAACAGAGAGCTTATTGGAGAGCAGGATGGAGATCTGTTGCGTGTCTGATGAAAGCTGGTATCATCTCGCTGCCAGTGATAGCTGTGTGATCTTGCAATGTTAATCACTTAAATATGGTACCCAGACAGAGGGCTTCCCCAAATGTTACTAGTCTACATTAATAATTTTTTCGATTCCCGCGATTTTTTTCCGTCAGTGTGTATATAAAAGCCTGAATTATCCTGTTATAGTTAGAACGAGTGTAGCCGGCCGGTGTGGCCGAGCGGTTCTAGGCGCTTCAGTCTGGAACCGCGCGACCGCTACGGTCGCAGGTTCGAATACTGCCTCGGGCATGGATGTGTGTGATGTCCTTAGGTTAGTTAAGTTTAAGTAGTTCTAGGTTCTAGGGGACTGATGACCTCAGATGTTAAGTCACATAGTGCTCAGAGCCATTTGAACCATTTAGAAAGAGTACTTTCGTTTAGAATACACTATCATCCAAGAGACTTAGGTTTTATCGCCAGAAGACATAAGAACCTCAGTCCAGCGACAGAATATCCCTGATACATTCTTCTGTCCTCTCTCAATTATTTTCTGGTAAATACAGAGACTGTAACTTTGTGACATTCCTGAGTCCGATTTCCTGTCCGTATGTTTCCCTACCACTTTTCCTATGAGCTATAGGTCGTCCCCAACCGACTTAAAACGCATAGAAAAAATGTAATTTACATTTCCTTCCGACATTGTTCCCTTTAGATTTCCTGTAGTTGTTGATATAAAATGGAAGCTTACTGATAAATTAACAAAATTTTATTAACTTATCATTTCAAGTCAGTGGGATGGGGTATACATTTACTTCTTTATACAAAATTCTCAATTTCAGTCAGTGTACAAGATGTATTTAAATTCTTGGCTGCATGTAGATCTTTCAAAATAACCGAAAATCATAATTCCCTAAAATCATTACCTGTTTTTATACTTTTCGTTTCGTTCCGGCCTCTCTTTCAGTCTCTCTTCTGAAATATTGCTAATGTTCTACCTTTATATAATAACTAGACATAACTGTGACGTTCTTTTCTAACATTTTTTTCGTACATACTCGCATTTCTTTCGCCTCCAAGACGTCTTGACCTTGAACCGAGGATGTTTTTTCTACGCAGTGTATGTCGATAATCAGCTAGTAGTCTTTATCAAATGGTTCAAATGGCTCTGAGCACTATGGGACTTAACTTCTGAGGTCATCAGTCCCCTAGAACTTAGAACTACTTAAACCTAACTAACCTAAGGACATCACACACATCCATGCCCGAGGCAGGATTCGAACCTGCGACCGTAGCGGTCGCACGGTTTCAGACTGTAGCGCCTAGAACCGCTCGGCCACTCTGGCCGGCTGGTCACGTAAAAGCGTGACTTGAGTTCCCTTGTATAATCACGCCTTGTGACTGGTTTTACCTGTTCACTATAAAAGCGCCGGCCGTTGTGGCCGAGCGGTTCTAGGCGCTTCAGTCCGGAACCGCGCAACCGCTACGACCGCAGGTTCGAGTCCTGCCTCGGGCATGGATGTGTGTGATGTCCTTAGGTTAGTTAGGTTTAAGAAGTTCTAACTCTAGGGGACTGATGACCTCAGATATTAAGTCCCATAGTGCTCAGAGCCATTTGCCCATTTGAAAGACTCTAAAAAGAGCTACAGCTTGGTGGTTAATGGGAGTAGCTGTTCCGATACATGTTTGACTTCCGGTTGATGTTCACTTGTTCCTGATCGCTACCAACCTCAGCTTTCAATGATAAGTGCGAAGTGTATCTTCTTTGAATATATCAAGAAACTGAAACCTATTCAGATTCAATTACGTATAACATGTCTGTGATTTCAGTGTTTAAGGGCATTAAGACCGCCGTCTGCTGGCTGTGGTTGACTTGATCGGCTGCATCGAAAAAGTTGTCAGCGCCAATGGAGACCGTTAGAAAGAGATACGGCCGTCAGCCACCGCGCCATAATTCTTCTTAAAGTGGGCAATGATTAGTATGTATGATACGGCGTTTTCTCCCTGTCCGTTCACTTGTTATTATTCGCTTCTCACGTTTGATTTGCAAGGTCACAAGGCAACAGTGGAAAACCAGGAACAGCGACAGCTTGTCCCTGTCACCTTTCATCGTGCGAAGGGTCACAATCAAAGCGGTATTGCTAGTTTGCTGGGAATATCTAGAAGTTCGCTGGGGGTATTATAACACGACTTGAGTAGGAGAATGGTATAGAACTATCGCTACAGAAGGTAAGTGAAGGGACCGAAATGAAACAGAAAGTCGATTAATAGTGAAGAATATCGATCCCAATCCTCGGTTAAGTGCACAGAAAACTACATTCCAGTTGCTGAAATAATGTGATAAGCAAATAAGTGAGTTTTAATTTTCCTGCAGGCCACACAGCCAGACAGGAAAGTTACCAAAGAAACAGGGTGCAGCGGAACAGCGGTAAGGAAAAACCATACGTGAATGATTTTAAATATTAGCAGCCTACTCTAAACCGTTGTGGAGTGACGAAGTAAAGAACAGTATTTCGGTATGTTCAGTACTTTCATTTTGTAGAGAATTAGTTTCCATTTTTAAACATCTTGACTATTTTGCAAGCACTACATTAAACGAAAACTCTCTAAACATGTATTTTTGTACTAACTGAAATTTTTTTTGTGATTTCTGGAGAATCTAAGTATAGTATCACTGTTATAAGTCCACCCCCGGTAGCTGAGTGGTCAGCGTGACAGAATGTCAATCCTAAGGGCGCGGGTTCGATTGCCGGCTGGTTCGGAGATTTTCTCCGCTCAGGGACAGGGTGTTGTATTGCCCTAATCATGATCATTTCATCCCCATCGATGTGCAAGTCATCGAAATGGCGTCACATCGAATGACTTGCACCCGGCGAATGTCTACCCGACGGGAGGCCCTAGTCAAACGACTGTAATGAATGCAGGCGCGGACCTAGCGGGAGAGCCACGATTATCACACCTGCCACCCTTAGCTAAACGACACTGTACTAAAAGCGTTTATGTTTCTTTACATATTAAATCCCATGTTTTTCAGTTAAATTTCGAACAATGCATTATAGTGAGAAGTAAGTCTCCAAAATGGCAAGATATTCTAAGAAAATCACAAGCGTCATTTTACACATGACGCTTTTCAATTGCTTTACAGAAGGTTACCCAATGCGGATCGTTTTGCGGCCTCAATCTGTGGAGTACATTCCAGCCGGGTAAAGGTCACAATTTAAGTCAAAGGTGGGTCACAATTTAAGTCAAAGGTGTCCCGTACTCAGCCAATGGGCGTAAGGGAGTAGATGCAGGAAGCCTGCATTGCCGCTCTAGTGAAAGTCCTAGTCCGACCTGTTACGAAGTATCAAGTGCATGTCTGTGTCGTGTCATTGACTGTGATGAATGCTTGTACAGCGTAGTGTTCGGTTTGTGTTGATCCAGATGGACGGAAAAGAGGGTGAAACCTGGAGCCGGCGTACACTGAGGTTCAAATGTTCAAATGTGTTTGAAATCTTATGAGTCTTAACTGCTAAGTTCATCAGTCCCTAAGCTTACACACTGCTTAACGTAAATTATCCTAAGGACAAACACACACACCCATGCCCGAGGGAGGACTCGAACTACACTGAGGTGACAGAAGTCATTGTATATATATATGTATATGCACATATGCAGATGGCGGCAGTATCACGTACACAAGGTACGAAAGGGCAGGGCATTGGCAGGGCTATCATTTGAATGTTTTGTGATTCATGTGAAATCGTGTCCGACGTGATTATGGCCGCACAACGGGAGTTAACAGCATCTGAATGCTGAATGTTAGTTTGGACTATGCATTGTCTTACAGAGGCTTTTGCACCCGACGGTAGCTTCGAGGAAACAGTATCGACGTGTATAAGGCCTGCAGTTTCTGGTCAGCACCGTTATATCACAGAACAGGAAATAATCCATATAATGCGTTTGCAGTTCGATTTCGTATAGCTAAATAATTACAAAATTCAATAAGTAATTATTTGAGTGTGCCTCACTGTCTCAGGGATTAAGAGTCAGACTACAAAGTCAAAGATTTGTTCCAGGTATCTACTAATATTATAATTTATTTAATAAAACACATTCGTGATCGCATTTAAGTTGTTCTTTATTTTTTAAATGATCGGTTTCGATCTTCTACGAGATCTACATTCCTTGATGACAGTAGGAATAGTTGGTGTGGAAAACACAGATTCGACTGTGCTGGTGTGGAGAACATTATGTTCTTATTTTCTTCACGCCAGCACGGATGGACCTCAAAAAATGGTTCAAATGGCCCAGAGCACTATGGGACTTAACATCTGTGGTCATCAGTCCCCTAGAACTTAGAACTACTTAAACCTAACTAACCTAAGGACATCACACACGTCCATGCCCGAGGCAGGATTCGAACCTGCGACCGTAGCGGTCACTCGGTTCCAGACTGAATCGCCTAGAACCGCTCGGCCACACCGGCCGGCACGGACGGACCTGCCCCACGCCAGAAATTCCTACCGTCAACGTCAAGGAATGTAGATCTGATAACGATGTCGTAGAAGATCGAAACCAGGCATCTAAAAAAAATAAAAATCAACAACTTTAATCGCCGCACGTTTAGAGGCGCCATGTCACGGATTGCGCGGCCCCTTCCGCCGGAGGTTCGAGTCCTCCCTCGGGCATAGGTGTGTGTGTTGTTCTTAGCGTAAGTTAGTTTAAATAGTGTGTAAGTCTAGGGACCGATGGCCTCAGCAGTTTGGTCCCTTAGGTATTCACACACATTTGAACAACTTAAATGCAATCACGACTGAGCTTATCAAATAAGTTGCAAAGGCAAAGGTACGCGATGGAATCTACAGACGGTTGTAGGAATTCTCCCCGTCACTTATAACTCCTTTCACTTCCGGCAGGGACTTATATATGTTAATAATTCCAGGTCTGTCGTGGTTCGAAACCCAGTTTTAAACTGAAGAGTCTGTACATCTGGTTGGGTTAGTTAATT
Source organism: Schistocerca cancellata (assembly GCF_023864275.1). Classification (NCBI taxonomy): domain Eukaryota; kingdom Metazoa; phylum Arthropoda; class Insecta; order Orthoptera; family Acrididae; genus Schistocerca; species Schistocerca cancellata. Next base: position 407,749,472 of record NC_064633.1, on the reverse strand, counting down.
CTACGGTTGGTGGATGACAAGCCTAGTAAAAGCACTATGTTGCTCAAATCAATATTCGGGTTGATGACAGTTATTATTTTAGTCACACGTGAGCAAATTCTACTGTTTATAACGCTGTACCATACTGTAAAATGAAACAGAACAGTGCCCGACATTTCGGCTGACAAGAAAATGTTGTTCTAACTCGAGAAACAATGTAAGAAACTGTGTTATTTCATTCTGCAGTATGACGCGGCATTACTCGTCGCAGGTTCTTACATAAGCTGTTGACAGACAACTCTCCTCGCGTTCGTTATTAGTTGCTAGTGATCGACAGCATAACAATTTGAACGGATTCGTTCGGAGCAACCTCCACATGGTATCGGCCAGCTTCAGTATAATTTCATTCTTGGAACTAATTTTGCCTCCTCAGCTCTCCACAGCCATACCCGGGAGACCATATGCGATAGATTTAACTTGACGTTAAGCCATTTTGCAGAATCGCTCTACGTATCGTCTTCAGCTTTATTCTCGGCTCCTTACTGCGGCGATGAAATACATACCACAATGTTCCTTACTCTCCAATTGGTTCTGTTTCGTGTTAATTTTCCGAAAGAATCACCCATTTTGATAGAGGTCTTTCCTAACTGAAATGAATGCAGTGATGATCCCTGCAAAAATCGTTTCAGTTTTAGGACTTTTTGTCGTGGCCATCTTCAGTGCCGAATCAGGAAAGACTTCTTGATTTTCCAGCTCTCTAACTGGGTTGATGGGCCATCAGATATGATACACAACTTGATACTACCCAACGAATCACACAGCCTTACCTATATTGCTATGTCCGGTTTTCATGAGGTACTTTGTGTCGACGCATCTTATTCTCTGTTTTCTCTGTTTGCAGCTATTTTTCTTCACGATGGCCAGCGTTCGGTACGCTCCTGTAACATTACGTGCTCTGCTCCTCATCTGCTAGTGTTTCTGCCTGATCTGCAGCAGCACACCTGTCAAGTAACTCTTCAATTAGTAAGTGGATAGTTGTTTCACGAAAATGTCTGGCATGCGATTTGAAAATGACTATATAATGAAACTCGCGTCAACACTGAGCATAGTAAAAACAGATGGTTTAAATAATGAAAACTGCACCAGTTAATTATTTTTTACTGCTTAGCACATTGCGTTTTGAAATTTTATTCTCATTTTCAAGTGCATTTGTTGACATAAATGTGTTTGGTGATGTTTGCATGTGTGATTTTCTGCCCATCTTGCGTCTTTTCGAAGTTGGAAGGTATTGGGCTTCGTCCATTATAGAGAATCACACACATGCAAATCAAAACAAACAGTGTAAGTGACGATTTGCATGTGTTTGATATTCCGTATAATCGAGAACGCACAATGGCTTCTGACTTCGATAAAACGCAAGAGAGGCAGAAAATCATATATGCAGACATCACCAAACATATTTACGCCCACAATCGCACAAATGCACTTGAAAATGAAAAAAATTCTCGAAACGTATTGTGCCAGGCAGAAAAAATAACTAACTGGTGCAGTTTCATTATTTAAATCATGAATGACACAATTCCAGGCTTTCCTAAAACATCTATAAAGATGAACGAAATAAAAAAAAAACGATGGAACCAGAAGCGTGGTTTGCGACATGGTAGTGTGCTAACACCAACACTTCTTAAGCTGTACACAAATTAAAGGCAATTCTCGATGTCAGACCTTAGGCTTTTCGTTATGCAGAGGACCGTTGACGTACGAGGTCAAACATTTAAACAGGCTGAAGATAGTTTCAAAAAAGCTCTGGCTTTTATGTCAAGTGTTACAGGAGAAAGTGCACGAGAGCAAACATTCCAAAGACTGAAATCTATGCCTTCTATTTCCGTTTAAAAATGGAGGACGAAAAAGTAACCTCTCATAAGGAGAGGTGCAAAAAGCGCACGAATAAATGCAGGTATCTGGGGTTTATTTTAGACAAGTCTTTCACCTACAACAATTCCTGTGAGTATACAGCCAACAGAGAGGTTAACAAGAAACAACAACCTTAGAAAACTGGTGTCGAGTATGTGGTATGCTGCCGAATGTTCCTCCCAGCCTGTGGCAAGCGTGCTTACGTGAAGAAAGCGGAAGTCAATCTTAATGAAACATGCTGTATAGAAACTGGTTCTATGAAGGCCATGTCTCTGCTCAAACTGCAATAATTGTCAAGCGATTCTGACTTGTTTTGCCCTCCTTTGCAAGTTGAGTGGTTCTTTAATAGATACAGGAGCGAGGAAAAGAGAATTCAGATATTAATTTCTCACATCTAATATAAAATAGTAAAAATAATACATAACTTCGTTGCTGTATTTGCAGCGTCAGCTGCCAACAGTAGATCTGAATGTAGAAATATATGTAGATAAAAAAGATTTATAAATCGGTCACTCTTTCATAAATCGATCACCCTTCTATACAATGTATATTGAGAAGATGTCGAGCCCTGCCAATCATGAAAGTCAGCAAATCTTATTCAACTGGCAAACACAAAAAAGGAGTCAGTGCATGAGTATTCGCACTTCGCACACCCGCCGTGCAGCTCCGGAGAGAGGGCGTTTATACCTCACTGGCAGCGGCGTAATCGGTCGTGGCAGCGCCCCCGTAGCGCGGTGGCGGCTGTAGGAAACGTGGCTGCGTAACCTGATGGCCTGCGTATTTGGAAGTGCGACCGTTACCGCATGACCCAACAACGTGACTAGCTGCAGATTTAATACAACGAGGAGTTCAAGTCGACTTTGATGAAATCTTTGCGACGCAGGAAATAGGAGGCATTCGGCCGATCACAACGACTGAAATAAAGGACGTTGGCGACTCTCATGTCACAGGGCAACACCTACAATGTACATGTAAAGGGTGTTTCATAATTCCTATCGCACCCCCCCCCCCCTCTACCTCCTCCATCTGCATTAGGCTATGGTATCGCCTCTTCGTGTGTACTCTATAGTGCAGTGTTTACGTGAGTGTTCAGTGCTGTGCATCCCCTTTTTTAAGCGTTGCGCACAGAAACCAGACTGTCGCCGTGCTTTTTAATTGTGCCTGTCTACTTACTGTGTGTGTTAATTAGCATCTTCAACTCTGTGTTTTTATATTTTAAATTCCACACCTTTGCGCCATTTTACAGGTTTTAAAAAGTCACCGTTTTGTCGCCTGTTTTTATTGTTTATCTCCTCATTATGTTTCTTAACTTTTCCGTCGGCTGAAGAGCGGCATATTAAGCTGCTGCCAGCCCGCCCCCTCCCCCTCCGAAAGAACAGAAACCATATCCATATAATTATTTAGTAGATAAAGTTTAATAAGGAACCTAAGATCAAAAATGCACCGTTTGAAGATCGGATCACTGACAAACGCTTCACGGAGCGCATACAGCGAAGACAACGAGCTGCGACCTATGCTCAACAGGCACTCACACACATACACCCATGATTCGCACACGATATTTAGATTGGCTGTAAACATATTACTTACATCATGATGTGTTCCCATCATTACTATGAGATCGCACTCCAACGCCAATTGGTATGGAGCATGTAACTTTCATGCTCCAGGCATCTTTAGTAGCGTGCGTTGCTTACATCGCTTAACTTATAGTGAAGTGACGATATTAAGCCCCGCAAACAAAATTCGCTACGCCACACAAGTCGTTTGGCTGTAGATACTGTGCGAGGCCGTCCGCCGCTCGTGGTCTCGCGGTAGCGTTCTCGCTTCCCGAGCACGGGGTCCCGGGTTCGATTCCCGGCGGGGTCAGGGATTTTCACCTGCCTCGAGATGACTGGGTGTTTGTGTTGTCCTCATCATTTCATCATCATCCAGGAAAGTGGCGAAATTGGACTGAGCAAAGGTTGGGAAATTGTACGGGCGCTGATAACCACGCAGTTGAGCGCCCCACAAACCAAACATCATCATCACTGTGCGAGGCCGGGCAGGACTGACTGCCCATATCTACATACACACATGTTGTTGTGGTCTTCAGTCCAAAGACTGGTTTGGTGCAACTTTCCATGCTGCTCTATCCTGCCTCTTCACCTCCGAATAACTATCCAACCTAAATCTTTCTGAATCTGCTTACTGCGTTCATCTCTTGGTCTTCCTCTACGATTTTTGCACCCCACTTTTCCCTCCAATATTAAACTGATGACCCCTTGATATCTCAGAATGTATCCTAGCAACGGATCCCTTCGTTTAGTCAAGTTATGCCACAAATTAGTTGTCTCTCCAATTCTATTCAGTACCTCCTTATTAGTTACGCGATCCATCCATTTGATGTTCAACAATATCCTGTAGCACCACATTTTGAAAGCTTCTATTATCTTCTTGTCTAACTCACTACCAACCATATTATCCATATTTCACTATGATACATAGCTACTTTCCAGATTGAATACCTTCGGAGAGACTTCCTAACATTTAAATCTACATTCGTTGTTAACAAATTTATCTTCTTCAAAAACGCTTTCCTTGCCATAGCACGTTTTATATTCTCTCTACTTCGGCCACCATCAGTTATTTTGCTACCCAAATAGCAAAACTCATCGACTACTCAATTTAATTCCCTCAGCATCACCGAAATTCAACTGCATTCCATTAACCCAGTTTTGCTTCTGTTGATATTCATCTTAGATTCTCATTTGAGCAGTCGTTGGGTCAGTACTAACTTGCGTGTTGCTACATTTCTCCGGAATCCAAACTGATCGTCCCCGAATAGACACTATGAATTATATTTAACTGTCGTGTTTTTCTGTATTTCAGTGCTGTCTGATTTCAGGAACTACAGAGGGGTCCAAAAAATGTATCCATTGTTTAAAAGTCCATAACTTGCAAACTAAATGACGGAGTTGTCTCATTTTTGGTGAAAGTGTAGCTTAAAGTACATCTTAAAGATATCACTGTAGGTGTTCGAAATGGTCACCATTTACATCCACACAAAAACGATACCGCCGAACTGCAGCACGAACTACTGACAGCAACGTGTTCAGTTGGATATTTGCACATGAATGTACGATGGATTCTCGAAGTTCATCCAATGTGCGTCGCTTTTGTCGATAAACGACGTCCCTTAGTGTTTCCCAGAGGTAAAAGTCCACAGGAGGTAGGTCTGGGAAACGTGGTGGATACTCCACAGCACCTCTACGATCTATCCATCTTCCTGGTAGATTTTCGTCGAGATACGCCCTACCACGATTTTGGTAGTGGGCTGGGGCACCATCTTGTCGAAAGTAAACTCTTCCGTCTTCTTACAAGTCTCGGATAGCAGGTAAAATGGATGTCTGAAGCTTCTGAAGGTACACCTCACCGGTAACTATGCCGTCAAAGAAGAATGGCGCAATCAAGCCCCGGTAAGACAACCCACACCACACATTTACTCCTGGCAAATTCACGGCTTTGTCTACATGGACGTTCGGATTTTCGGCGGCCCAGTAGATGCAACTGCGGCGACTTACTGTACCACTGAGTTTGAACTGCGCCTCATCAGACCACACAATCATCTCTGCAAACTCATCATCGTCGCGCTCCATGTCAGTAAACCACTCGCAGTACTCCATTCTACGATCTGGGTCGTCCTCGTTCATTGCGTGTAGCAATCGTGGGATGTAGGACTTCCACTTTGCTGTCTTCAAAATTCGCCGAATACTTGAGGGACTCACTCCAGTTTGACGGCCACACTGTCTCACAGATTTCTGTGGCAAGCGAGTGAATTGTAACACACGACGGGAGTTAGCTGGACTTGTTACTGTTACAGGTCGTCCAGATCGTTGTTTGTGTACATCTTTAACACAGCCTTCGGCTTCAGATTTGTCTCGAATGCGACGAATCGTTAAACGTGTCGGTGACCCATACTCATTTCGCCATTGCCGTTGAACCTCATTAATGTTTTCGTACTTAAAATACCACTTCAAAACTGACTTCCTTTCATCGAATGTAAGCCTTGCACCAGCCATGTTTACTCGAGTAACTAGGTGCAACTAAGAACAAAACACTGACTATCTGACGACTGTTATCTGACAAAACAAAACAACGTCATATAAAGCTTGTGTGGCGATTGCCGGAACTACAAACTATTACACTACCAAAGATTAGACAACTCCGTCAATTAGTTTGCCAGTTATGAACTTTTAAACAGTGGATACATTTTTTTGGACCCCTCTGTATTAAAGGGTTCAAAAATGGTTCAAATGGCTCTGAGCACTATGGGACTTAACATCTTAGGTCATCAGTCCCCTAGAACTTAGAACTACTTAAACCTAACTAACCTAAGGACATCACACAACACCCAGTCATCACGAGGCACAGAAAATCCCTGACCCCGCCGGGAATCGAACCCGGGAACCCGGGCGTGGGAAGCGAGAACGCTACCGCACGACCACGAGATGCGGGCGTGTATTAAAGGGAATTTGATATGGCATTCTCTGATAAACTGATTGATTCACGAGGACGGTTTACATAAATAACTTATTACCGCTTTGATAGAAAAGTCGCCCGACTGTGGATACTAAATGCTGCCCTAGAGAAGCCGGGGCGAGTCGCCAGAAGTAGCTACTCTTAGCCACTATGGACATAATTTGCCGTGAAGGCTTTAACAGCCGTCAGGGAGACACTAGCAGAGGTATTACAACCGCAGCGGGTCGGCCCAGGTAAGACACGCAGCGCCTAGTAACGCAGTGCTATTAGGAACGGCGGCGCGAGCCTTGAACCGAGCTGCGATATCTCCGGCGGCCTTGCTAAGCCGAGCGGAAAGACCTGTCCTGTCTCCAGAGCCGGCGAGGGCCGCCTCGCCTTCCTCTTCCTGGCTACCGGCTACCGGCTACCGGCTACCGCGCGTAACTCGCGGCCACCCACACCACACCGACAGCTGACTCGCCTGCATTCGACTGCTTCTCTATCCTCGCCTTGACCACCACTGCTTTCGGCAGTTTTATCTCCGTGCTGCTACAGCTTACTGCTTACATTTCGCTGTTCATCGTGAATGCAATACACTAATTAATGGACGGGGTACCAAGACACTACTATCGTCCCAAGCGTGAATGTACGCCGAGAGACCCACTGACCTTTTAAGACTTTTGCAATTATACAAAATCATAGAATTTGGTCCAAAATGTATAACGGCGATGCACACACCGCACAATGTAGAACGGGGATGCACAGACCGCGACCCACGTGGGGCTGGCCATTGATATGTTGGCGACCCGCCTCGCCGTTCATTCTAGTAACCCGTCTCAGGGCATGTTATTTTTGGACTTGCACGCTTGCGAAACGGCGCAGTCGCAGCAGCAAGAGCGGCGCGCGGTACTGCAGCGAAATACATTATTCAGTCGTCATTGGCCGCCCTTTAGCCTGCTTATTACTGTGTCCAACTTTCATGGCGAAGGTAAGCGACAATAGCTTCATGGTCATGCATTTCTGTGAACCTGTAGACAGTTTACTTCACAATTATATAACAAAAATGTAAGAAAATTAATGCAGTGTCACGTTCTAAATTAAACTGTGTCATTAGTGTTTCTGCAGAACTAAATAAATATTGCTACACAAAATGATTTTTAATAAAACAAATAATGATTCTTTCCTTGCAGCCCTTACATTTGGTGCAATCAGTAAACCACCTATTCCTTAAAGAATAGAACTCCCATGTATAAGCCGGCGGTTGTGGCCGAGCTGTTCTAGGCGCTTCAGTCCGGAACCGCGCTGTTGCTGCGGTCACAGGTTCGAATGCTGCCTCGGGCATGGATGTGTGTGATGTCCTTAGGTTAGTTAGGTGTAAGTAGTTCTAAGTCTAGGAGACTGATGACCTCAGATGTTAAGTCCCATAGTGCTCAGAGCCATTTGAATTTCCCATGTATAAACGGCTTCAAACGTCTGATTACTTACAAATGACTTAACGCGTAAAAATTTAACGTTAAGCATGTAAGTAATGAAAAGTTTAGAAACGGTTTGAAATTATGTTCAAAGTTTGTTGGATGTCGTAAAGTGCTCTAGTTATGAAACACTAGGCCAATGTAGTCTTGACTAATTTGCGCTCCATTGTAACCAGAAACTAATTTTTCACTATCTCTATGTATATGACCTCATATCCCCTAAATGATGTGCACTACAAGTATTTAATTTTGTTGGTACATTCAATGGTGTACGTGGATACTGTCTGTAAAATGTGTTGCGAATAGAGTTAGTAGTAAATAAGTAATAAATTAAAGGTCCATACCTGATGAAGTTTTACTTCAAGGACTGTGAAAATATAATAAGCGATCATCTCCCATTCTCAAATACTGGATGAATATCGTGCGTTTTGAGCTATGCTGCCTCAATAAGTACATACGGTTTCTAACTGTAGTACCTGTCTTATTGTCTTACCTTTAACATCTACATATACATCATAGTACGTAAGCAACCTACTGGTGTGTGGCTGAGGGTACATTTTGTACAACTAACTGAGCCCTCCAACCCTGTTCCACTCCCGAACAGCGTGCGAGAAGAATGATTGTCGGTAAGCCTCTGTACTGACTCTAATATCTCGAATTTTCTTCTCATGGTCATTACGCGAGACATATGTAGGAACAAGTTATATGTTGTCCAACACTTCCCTGTAAGTTCTCTCTCGAAATTTCGATAGTAATCTTTCCGTGATGCCTCTCTTGTAATGTCTCCCAATGGAGTTTGCTGAGTATCTCCATAACGTTCTCGTGCCGATTAAACGATCCCGTGACGAAACGTGCCGCTGTTCGCTGGGTCTTGTCTATCTCTTCTGTAAGTCCGATCTGGTAGGGATCCCAGATAGACGAACACTACTCAAGAATGGGTGGAACAAGTGCCTTATAGGCCACTTCCTTCGTCCATGAGTTACATTTCCTTAAGATTCTTCCTATGAATTTGACTCTGGCATCTGTTTTGCCCATTTATTTGTTTTATGTGGTCATTCCACTTAAGGATAGTTACTTCTGGATATTTTACGGCAGATACTGATTCCAACTGTTTATCATCAATTGTGTAGCTATACACTAGTGGATTTCTTTTACTGTGTATGCGCCGTAAGCTACTTTTACTTACGTTCAGGATAAACCAAGGTTGTTAGGGCACGCGAATTGTCCCTACCGACAAACTGCTCCATCATGCAATTAGAGTACATGATGGAGCAGTTTCACGGCAGGGACAGCGACTTTTCGGAGGATGAGATGGTTTTCAAGAACACGGAGCAGACGGGTCCAGATACCAGTGTTTCTCACCGTTCTTAGATTGGTCACGAACGAGGAACATATTCCATTCAGGATAATGCGGACTCCATTGAGCCACGACGTAGGGGACCTATTGACGCCAATGTAACAATCCAGAGTCCTTTGCAAACAGACGAAAGGTCAGTCTGTCGGTGCCAGCATAACTGATTGCGAGAAACAAGAGTTGCATCCTCTTTGTTGTTGTTGCTGTTGTGATGGTCTTCAGTCCGAAGACTGGTTTGATGCAGCTTCCATGCCTCTATCCTGCACAAGCCTCTGAATATCCAAGTAACTACTGCAATCTACAACCCTCTGAATCTGCCACTATTCATCTCTTGGCCTCCCTCTACGGTTTTTACCCTCAACGTTCCCCTCCAATACGAAACTGGTGATTCTTTGATGTCTCAGGATGTGTCCTACCGACCAGTCCCTTCTTCTAGTCAGGTTATGCTACATTTTTCTTTTCTCCCCAATTATATTCAGCGTCTCCTCATTTGTTACGTGATCTAACCATCTAGTCTCCATCATTCTTCTGCAGCTCCACATTTCAAAACCTTTATTCTTTTCTTGTCTAAACTGTTTATCGTCCATGTTTCACACTCCATACAAATACTTTAAGAATAGACTTTCTGACACTTAAGTCTATATTCGATGCCAACAAATTTCTCTTCTTCAGAAACGCTTTTCTTGCCATTGCCAGTCTATATTTTATATCCTCTCTGCTTCGACCATCATCGGTTATTTTGATCTCCAAATAGCGAAACGCATCTACTGCTTTAAGTGTCTTATTTCATAATTCAATTCCCTCAGCATCACCTGATTTCATTCGACTACTTTCCATTATCCTTGTTTTGGTTTTGTTGATGTTCATCTTGAATCCTTCTTTCAGACACAGTGCATTCCGGTCAACTGCTCTTCAGTACTTTGCTGTCTCTGACAGAATTACAATGTCTTTGGCAAATCTCAAGCTTCTGTTTCTTTTCCTCGACCTATAATTCGTATTCCAAATTTTTCTTTGGTTTTCTTAACGCTATGACAAATAAATTATCGCAGGATGCTATTTTAGCTCTTCTTAGAGAGGTGGAAGGAAAAAGAGAGGTAACGGGTAAGAGAAGGAAGAGAAGACCAAAGAACATACGAAGCGAATTTCCACTAAAATTTGTTAACTCGGGGAAAAGTTGTTGAAATTGGCAAATTGGCGTGCAGAAGCAAAACAAACGGTAACTGGCGAAAAAAGAGACGCGCGTTTAGCTAAATTAGAAGCGGCAGGACCCAAGACGATAGCTATCAGTACAGCCGGGTGAAATAACCACGCGAATCAAACAGTGGATCAGAATACAGAAATCTTTAAAAGCCGATTAAGAGAAGATGAGATCGTCGTCGACTGCATCTCGTATAAAGACACAAAAATAGATGATCGAGTGGCTCACTCTGAGCAAACGTTCAAAACTGGAGCCTTAAGGTAGGGTGGCTCACTGTCGGTTCAGTCTTTACCGACGGATTCTGGTTCCGGTTTAAGGAGCGGCCCGGACAGTTCGAACAGAGATACAATCAACGAGCACTCGGAGATCCATTCCTGGTGGCGCGAGAAGCAACACCGGACACGCTTAGCCGTAATACCGGTCCGTACGATGGTCACTGAGACATGATTCAACACATCGTGTCGAAGCTGTTCAGATAACGAAGTCGACGAGATGTTCAAGCGCGGAAGGAACACCCGCTTTCTATCACAAACACTTGCTACCCGTTCCGAAATTTAGAACTTCAAAGAGGTAGGGGGTACTTCACATCCCAAGATTTGGCCTGCACAATTTAGCAAGTCTCTCCGCTGCTTGTGGCCACTGAATACGAAGCTTGAATTTATTTGTGCTCACATGGAGGGTGTCTCTGCGGAAAAAATGAGAGACGCGGAATGATGCAGTTCCTTCGCGTTTCTCAACACATACTGGTCGCGAGAAATGCAAAACTGCATTAATCAAGAAATAGTGATGTGGCCAGATCTAGAAGTGTCCGGATACAAAATCCCTCTCAAAATGTTCGACGCACTGCTTAGAAAAAATCTGTTCTTAGACTCCCCGTGTAGCGCGCCTGAGATGAGGCGGTTTTGTTTCGGCAGACTCCCCACAAACTACCAACAAGCGTTAGTTGGAAGATGCGGTGATAACACTGAATCTTTTAAATGTTTGCTGTCCGAACTGCGACGTCTGTTTAACAAACAGAATGTAAGGGAATGGAAAAGGACAAGCAAAGCGAATAATCAGCATTTACGCAAGAATAACGAAAGGAGCAATGAGTCAAACAAACTGCAAGGTGTGCGACAGGGAAGAGTAGCATGGCCGAACCGTCGGAATCACGGCGACCAGGGTTACGGAGCTGAGAGTGCCCGGAGGTTTGATAGAAACTGGCTCGGAAGAGAGGCATAGCCAGCAGGAAGACACCCAATGGGGTAGACAGAACCATAATAACAACAAAGGCGACAGAATCGAAATCAGGGGCCCGAACCTGTCCAATGGACGAAAGCGAAGTGACAATCACAGCTGACGCCAGATGTCAACCATTTCTAGAATAGGAACTTTGTCATTTGTTGTTTTCATTTTTTGTTGTTAGAACTAGGTCTGAACTTTCATTTTTGTGAAATTTTCTTTGTGTTGGAGTGTGTAGAACAGGATCCACATTAGTCTGTAGAGTATCTTTATTTTTGTTGTTGTTTCGTATATTTCAAAAGGTCTCATTTTGTTTGTTTTGTGTGAATAAAAGTAGTGCGTCAGATGCCGTACCTGGAAATATTAGTGCATATGTCAGGATAGGTAAGTATCTCGACGTATTCATCATCTGTCTGCTCTGTAGCGATCAACACCCGTCCGTTTCCTGTGGGATGATGTATTTGCAGTCGTATTGTCTTTGGTTTGGTCAGAAGTTTGGGTTCAGGACTGGAGTGTGTTCTACGGGAGTGTGTAAACGTACGAGAGATTGGCGCACGCGTAGGTAGCGTGAAGTCCATTTACACTACTGGCCATTAAAATTGCTACACCACGAAGATGACGTGCTACAGACGCGAAATGTAACCGAGAGGAAGAAGATGCTGTGATAAGTAAATGATAAGCTTTTCAGAGCATTCACACAAGGTTGGCGCCGGTGGCGACACCTTCAACGTGCTGATAAGAGAAAAGTTTCCAACCGATTTCTCATACACAAACAGCAGTTGACCGGCGTTGCCTGGTGAAACGTTGTTGTGATTCCTCGTGTAAGGAGGAGAAATGCGTAGCACCACGTTTCCGACTTTGATAAAGGTCGGATTGTAGCCTATCGCGATTGCGGTTTACCGTATCGCGACATTGCTGCTCGCGTTGGTCAGCAGGGTAATACGGAACGCCGTGCTGGATCCCAGCGGCCTCGTATCACTAGCAGTCGAGATGACAGGCATCTTATCCGCATGGCTGTAACAGATCGTGCAGCCACGTCTGGATCCCTGAGTCAACAGATGGGAACGTTTGCAAGACAACAACTATCTGTACGAACAGTTCGACGACGTTTGCAGCAGCTTGGACTATCAGATCGGAGACCATGTCTGCGGTTACCCTTGACGCTGCATCACAGAGCGTAGCGCCAGCGATGGTGTACTCAACGACGAACCTGGGTGCACGAATGGCAAAACGTTATTTTTTCGGATGAATCCAGGTTCTGTTTACAGCATCATGATGGTCTCATCCGTGTCTGGCGACATTGCCGCGAACGCACATTGGAAGCGTGTATTCGTCATCTCCATACTGGCGTATCACCCGGCCTGATGGTATGGGGTGCCATTGGTTACACGTATCGGTCACCTCTTGTTCACATTGACGGCACTTTGAACAGTAGACGTAACATTTCAGATGTGTTACGACCCGTGGCTCTACCCTTCATTCGATCCCTGCGAAACCCTACATTTCAGCAGGATAATGCACGACCGCATGTTGCAGGTTCTATATAGGCCTTTCTAGGTATAGAAAATGCTCGACTGCTGCCCTGACCAGCACATTCTCCAGATCTCTCACCAACTGAAAACGTCTGGTCAATGGTGGCCGAGTAACTGGCTCGTCTTGATGGACTGTGGTATCGTGTTGAAGCTGCATAGGCAGCTGTACCTGTACACGCCATCCAAGCTCTGTTTGACTCAAATGCCCAGGCGTATCAAGGCTGTTATTACGGCCAGAGGTGGTTTTTCTGGGTACTGATTTCTCAGGATCTATGCACCCAAATTGCGTGAAAATGTAAACTCATATCAGTTCTAGTATAATATATTTGTCCAATGAATACCCGTTTATCATCTGCATTTCTTCTTGTTGTAGCAATTTTAATGGCCAGCAGTGTAGTATTGTTCCGGATGAATAAGGCCGCGCGTTAGTCCGTAAGTCATTCCCCAGAATGTTTGTTATGCGCTTAGGCTGCTAAAGTGGCCCAAGTATCCCACCCTCGCGACAAGTGCGCAGGGTCATCGAGAGTTGTTTTAGATAGGAGCGTGAGAACTCCCCAGTTTTGGGAGCGCCAAATCCCAGAGTCGTATGCTTAACGTGTTAAAGGAATCATAGAGCCCGCCCTCGCTGTAGCTACGAAGGGTCACCCCATCGTTTTGCGACTGTCACGATGTCTGAACGCCCTTGGGCGCGTGCACAATTTACCATGACCGACAGTGACGCGTGCGTTGTGCAAGTATCCCATACTGATACCTGAACCGTGACTCGGTCGATTCACACCTTCTTTACTTACATCTCCAATTTCGTGTGTACTGGATCCGTAACAGCATTGGTAGCTTCGTGATTAGCAATATCTTATGAGTTTCGGAGAAATCAAATCATACTGATTAGCAGCATGCAGACCACAGGTAGATCGACAACTCGCAGAAGGAAACGGGAGGTACGCCACATCACGAGGGAGTTCCTCACTGCGGCAGCACGATGGGGATAGCAAGTTGCTCAATAACATGGAATAATAAGTATAGTATCACTCCTCCTTACTCATTTGTTTTCACCTTGCATACAGTAAACACATATACTCATTTATAATTTCGCCCATGCCGATGAAAGTGGTGGCTAACATCCATTTTCAGAATGAGATTTTCACTCTGCAGCGGAGTGTGCGCTGATATGAAACTTCCTGGCAGATTAAAACTGTGTGCCGGACCGAGACTCGAACTCGGGACCTTTCCAAAGGCAGAGTGAGAATCTCATTCTGGGAACATCCCCCAGGCTGTCTCCGCAATATCCTTTCTTTCAGGAATGCTAGTTCCGCAGGTTCGCAGGAGAGCTTCTGTAAAGTTTGGAAGGTAGGAGACGAGGTACTGGAAGAAGTAAAGCTGGAGGACGGGGCGTGAGTCGTGCTTGGGTAGCTCAGATGGTAGAGCACTTGCCCGCGAAAGGCATAGGTCCCGAGTTCGAGTCTCGGTCGGCACACAGTTTTAATCTGCCAGGACGTTTCAACATCCATTGTGATTTCTCTCTCTCTCTCTCTCTCTCTCTCTCTCTGTCACACACACACACACACACACACACACACACACACACACACATAAAGGGAAAGAGGGAATTATTCATCGTGTACTAAAACAAAATACAATTATATATATACAAAATGAACAAAACGTTATATAGAAAATTTAAGTTACACTAATGCATAGTAATCCATAAGGTTTTAGTGGCTGTCTGTTTTTGTTAATGGCATTGTAATCACTACTTCAAAAGCCCAAAAAGGGGCCTCCAACTATTCACTTCTAGGTCCTTTGCTTGTGTAAGTTAGTAATTGATACACTAGTTGTGGGACACCATAGGATTAAGTTGCATATCACGTTCATTGGTACACATCTACGAGTATAGAAATTATGTTACCCTTTTATTTTACGTCCCACAAAGGTGAGAAATACTGAGATAGTGTGGTTCTTTGCTTTCATGCAAATGCACCAAAAACAGATTGTGTCAGCGTTGCACAGTGATCCACAATGGAGCTCGAGAAGGGACGTCGCGTGGACCCGTTCAAAATGGTTCAAATGCCTCTAAGCACTATGGTTCTTAACATCTGAGGTCATCAGTCCCCTAGACTTATAACTACTTAAACCTAACTAACCTAAGGACAGCACACACATCCATGCCCAAGGCAGGATTCGAACCTGCGACCGTAGCAGCAGCGCGGTCCGGACTGAAGAGCCTAGAACCGCTCGGCCACCGCGGCCGGCGCGTGGCCACGTACCTGACCGGTCGACAGAGGGGTGAGCTGGATGGAGAGCATAGCTCAGCGGCTGACTGATGTGCAGCGCGAGGCTGGAGACATTTCCTGAGTGGCCAATGTGACATAATACCCGGCCAGAACAGCTTACACTGTCGGCGAGAAGGCGTAGTGGACACAGGTGCGAGAGCCTGTCACAGCTATTGGCTGCGCCAGACACGAGGGCGTCGTGGGCCGCCATTGTAGTCCCGACATGCGCCAGCAATACGGGACGCCTGGTCTCCCCAGAGGATGTCGAAGCGACACGCCCTGGTATAAGCCAACCTGTAGCAGCCGACCCACCTCGCCTGCCTGTTTAAGACACTAGCCTGGTGGCAGAGCACCAGGCACAACCCGTGCACCTGCTGGCGTCCGGCTCATGGACGAGGACTGAAATGGAGCAATGAACACCCACGCAGTGGAGCCGACCGAGGTACGGCTCGTTACCCAACTCGTGCACATAGCTAATAGCCCACCACACGGGGACTGCACACATCATTATGCGGCGCAAACGACAGTAATCAACGCAGTATTTAGCTACCTGTTCCACAATGCCCTCCCATTAAAGAGCCACTTAATGCCCTCCTGACAAGAGTCTGTGCGGTTGACGATTCCACTGCTCGCTCTCCAGCGGACGTGGTACAAGTGACATCGCGCTATCTCCTATCTCCTCTGCCTTTCTCGCCACACTACACTAAAAACGCTGTGTGTGACAAATGTTTTATGTTGAGGTATGCGTGTGGAACTTTCTTTACATTACACTCATTAGGGTAGACATTTGATTTTCGTGATGACTAAAATACAACCAAGTTTCAACCTGTATGGATTTACACTTTTGTACAATCTCTAATGGCACACATTTATTGTCTTATGTTTTCTAGTATGTATTTCACTAATCAAATAAGCATTTTTACATTGCAACAAGCCACTCTTCACGTGCATTTTACATCTTTCTGTTTCTATGTAATTAAAATGTTTATAAGGCTTGTGTGGTAGGGATACATTCAATTCACTACTTTTTGCTGACAAATACTTCGATTATTTTGATGGTAAATAGAATTCTACACTAGATATCTTTAGCTCATTCATACTGGTAATTTGTTCTCAATTATGGACAGTTTACGCATTACTCGATAGTCACTAGAATTTGCTCTTTTTAAACGTGTAAATTATGCATCGTTTCATTCATGCAATGTTTAAATGCCGTTTCTCTTTGCGTATTCTCCATGAAATACACCGATATTCAATATTTGTATCAATATGATCACCTTCGCTATTACTGTTATATTATCTAACAGATATCAACTCTATCATACTAGACATTCATTTTTGTGATAATCTATTTGTCTGTTCGCTTTGAGGTAGGTAGTTTTACCGACCATTATGCATTTTATTATGTTACAGTGTTCTCCTTTTATGACGTTCATATCTGGGGTCAGACTCTTTCTCTACATATATTTCTCGAATCCATGAAAATGATTGGACGCTAGTCTAACTGGCCAAATTTAATGGATTATGCACTAAACATTTGTTACTCTGGGACACATGTTTTTGTGTTGTACTTTCATTACTTGGAGGTACAACCAGACTATGTGTTGGTATCAATTTTTTTCTTTGTGGACTTCTATGGTGTTTTCTTCCTGACACAAGTAGGCGTTCTAGCTATACAGTGTCCCAAGAGTGCGCTTACCTTATGTGAAAAATGTTACTGATCGAATAAGGAAACACTTTCACCGGGTTCGGGTGCAGCCTGTCTTCTATAGTGGTTGCAGGATCCAGGACGTGCTAGGCTCCACTAAGGACAAGGTGGCTGCATTACATACTGCAGGCGTGTACAAGGTGGAATTCGAATATGGAGAGGCTAAAAAAATGGTTCAAATGGCTCTGAGCACTATGGGACTTAACATCTGAGGTCATCAGTCCCCTAGAACTTAGAACTACTTAAACCTAACTAACCTAAGGACATCACACACATCCATGCCCGAGGCAGGATTCGAACCTGCGACCGTAGCGGCCTTGCGGTTCCAGACTGAAGCGCCTAGAATCTCGTGGCCACCGCGGTCTGCTGTGGAGAGGCATACATCGGCGAGACTGGCAGGCCAACAGCAACGCGAATTCGGGAACACGAGCGCTATATTCGTCTAGGGCACCACAAGAAATCTGCAGTGGTAGAACATCAACAAGACTGCGGAAAAGAAAGAAAATTCAGCGAATCCTGTGTGCTCGCCAAGCAGCCGGTTATGACGAAACGCAAAATCAGAGAGGCCATCGAAATACTTAAACACCGTAATAACATGAATAGGGAGGATGGACTCAGGCTTGCCCCATCTTGGCTGCCAGCAATCAGAGCCCAACAGAACGCACTGTTAACACGAGGCACGAGTAACTGCCGCCTCGCGGCCGACGTCCAGCATTTGGTAAACAGCAGCTAACTTCTCATTGGACGGGGACCACCAATCATGGCAGAAAACACAAGAGCCAATAGACAACAAAGGTTACTTTCTCCCTCCACCGCAACAAGCTATTGAAATAAAGTTCCCTCTCCTCCTTCCTTAAGTGACCAATCTTCTTTCGCTTACGCCATAGTTCCGCAGCAATCGCAAGGTCAGCGTGGTTACAACGGATGTGGCAATGTTGGTGTTAGTGATGGCCGGATGCCCTTCCTACCACCACCCCGTACCCGTAAGGACGGAATCAGTGTACCCCAACTGTCTGCGTCTAGTGTAAATCGTGAAATAGTACGGACGTGTTTCAAATGTCTGCGACTCGTGTAACTGATGCAGAACGTGAGGGCCAGCCTGGTTTTCACCTAGCGGGATGTGGAAAACCGCCTAAAAACCACATCCAGGCTGGCCGGCGCCTCTACCCGAGTCCAGGAAGCAGCGCGGTTAGCGCTCTCGGCTACCCTGGCGGGTCTTCCTTAAGTGACCAACGAAACGAACTATCTTTTTAAAATTATGACGTAATGACATGCACAGTGAACAGTAACAACAACATATAAGGAACACTGCGTCCGCAGCTCGTGGTCGTGCGGTAGCGTTCTCGCTTCCCACGCCCGGGTTCCCGGGTTCGATTCCCGGCGGGATCAGGGATTTTCTCTGCCTCGTGATGACTGGGTGTTGTGTGATGTCCTGAGGTTAGTTAGGTTTAAGTGGTTCTAAGTTCTAGGGAACTGATTACCATAGATGTTAAGTCCCATAGTGCTCAGAGCCATTTTTAAGGGACACTGCATAACTAGAAGGCACCAGTAGGCCCAGAAGAAGGCCGCTGCAACCGTGGCCGAAACGTTGGTTTTCCTCCAGTAGCATGGTTTTATACATTATGACTCGGCATCACACCCGGAAGACTGACTCTGGCCGCGGAAGCCTACGCAATTATGTATGCTGTGCTATTGTTTGGGACGTTTCGGAGCTATGATAGACTGCCCGACTGTTACGTCAGCAAACATTTTCATTCTCCGTCGTGAAATGGCGGGAAGGTATGGTACTGACGCCTAGACGGACGGAGAGAATTTGTGACGTGGGTTGGTTCCTGGCCACTGCAGGATTCCGTCGCGTGGTTTGCTGCTCTTGTGCAGAGTAAGTTCATTGTCAGTTTCACTTGTCCGGCGTTCCGGAAAAACATTTATTTCGCTGTCACGCTTCTATCGGCCTCCAAGGCGAAGTACCGTCTCCACGCAGCGCAGTTAACCACGATTAGCAGCCGTCATCAGCACGTCGCCATGAGCCGCACTGTCGGTGTGACACGCCGCTCCGGCTCATAGGGTTGCAGTTGAGTTTTCAGCGGCTCAGAATTCGAACTGACCTTTCCCAGGGGCGGCATCGTAGAACCATTTTACCTCCTTAGGTGATATCATGGTATTGCATCCGATGACTCACCTGTTTATCGATATTATTTATTTCGTCTGTTCTCTTTGCTCCCCCTTCTCGTAGTAGAGAAGCACACAAGATTCCATGCAGTGTCGTTTGTACTAGGTTCTTGCCAACACCTATATCAAGTGAGGACTATTTAAATATTTGGTTTACGTTAATATACATGATTATTCCTTGTACAAATTCATGATC
Organism: Schistocerca cancellata; assembly: GCF_023864275.1. Taxonomy (NCBI): domain Eukaryota; kingdom Metazoa; phylum Arthropoda; class Insecta; order Orthoptera; family Acrididae; genus Schistocerca; species Schistocerca cancellata. The sequence continues at coordinate 407,729,959 of NC_064633.1, read as the reverse complement.
AACAAAATAAATGTAACTGTAGATTTTTAGGACAGCTCTTATCTATTAAACAGTCATACTCACCAGAATCCTTTCCCATCATAATTTTTGGACGAGAACCTTGATTCATTAATTTAACGAATAAATTATATTAGAGGCTAGCCACCCCACATAGGATTTATACAGGGTGTTTCAAAAATGACCGGTATATTTGAAACGGCAATAAAAACTAAACGAGCAGCGATAGAAATACATCGTTTGTTGCAATATGCTTGGGACAACAGTACATTTTCAGGCAGACAAACTTTCGAAATTACAGTAGTTACAATTTTCAACAACAGATGGTGCTGCGGTCTGGGAAACTCTATACTACGATATTTTCCACATATCCACCATTCGTAGCAATAATATGGCGTAGTCTCTGAATGAAATTACCCGAAGCCTTTGACAACGTGTCTGGCGGAATGGCTTCACATGCAAATGAGATGTACTGCTTCAGCTGTTCAATTGTTTCTGGATTCTGGCGGTACACCTGGTCTTTCAAGTGTCCCCACAGAAAGAAGTCACATGGGTTCATGTCTGGCGAATAGGGAGGCCAATCCACGCCGCCTCCTGTATGTTTCGGATAGCCCAAAGCAATCACACGATCATCGAAATATTCATTCAGGAAATTAAAGACGTCGGCCGTGCGATGTGGCCGGGCACCATCTTGCATAAACCACGAGGTGTTCGCAGTGTCGTCTAAGGCAGTTTGTACCGCCACAAATTCACGAAGAATGTCCAGATAGCGTGATGCAGTAATCGTTTCGGATCTGAAAAATGGGCGAATGATTCCTTTGGAAGAAATGGCGGCCCAGACCAGTTCTTTTTGAGGATGCAAGGACAATGGGACTGCAACATGGGGCTTTTCGGTTCCCCATATGCGCCAGTTCTGTTTATTGACGAAGCCGTCCAGGTAAAAATAAGCTTTGTCAGTAAACTAAATGATGCCCACATGCATATCGCCGTCATCAATCCTGTGCACTATATCATTAGCGAATGTCTCTCGTGCAGCAATGGTAGCGGCGCTGAGGGGTTGCCGCATTTGAATTTTGTATGGATAGAGGTGTAAACTCTGGCGCATGAGACGATACGTGGACATTGGCGTCATTTGGACCGCAGCTGCAACACGGCGAACGGAAACCCGAGGCCGCTGTTGGATCACCTGCTGCACTAGCTGCGCGTTGCCCTCTGTGGTTGCCGTACGCGGTCGCCCTACCTTTCCAACACGTTCATCCGTCACGTCCCAGTCCGTTGAAATTTTTCAAACAGATCCTTTATTGTATCGCTTTTCGGTCCTTTGGTTACATTAAACCTGCGTTGAAAACTTCGTCTTGTTGCAACAGCACTGTGTTCTAGGCGGTGGAATTCCAACACCAGAAAAATCCTCTGTTCTAAGGAATAAACCATGTTGTCTACAGCACACTTGCACGTTGTGAACAGCACACGCTTACAGCAGAAAGACGACGTACAGAATGGCGCACCCACAGACTGCGTTGTCTTCTATATCTTTCACATCACTTGCAGCGCCATCTGTTGTTGAAAATTGTAACTACTGTAATTTCGAAAGTTTGTCCGACTGAAAATGTACTGTTGTCCCAAGCATATTGCAACAAACGGTGTATTTCTATCGCTGCTAGTTTAGTTTTTATTGCCGTTTCAAATATACCGGTCATTTTTGAAACACCCTGTATAAGGGCCATTATAAGATCACATTACTCACCTTGTGCAGAATCAATATAAACCGACTTGGGTGTAATTTGCATAAAATTGTGATTCTGCCCCCCAGCTTGCATATCAGTTAAGGGTACCACGATAACAAATGCGCTTGTACTTTCCAGTCTAGTACTGTAAGATTTAAAAAACAATTTGTACGGTTTATTATTTTTCCCGAGCATTAATCTTGAGAATACGGCAGCTACAAAACAAAAATCCAACATGTATTGGTTTGGAAACAGAGGTTGATCAAATACAGTTCTGATCAGAAAGAGATGTTGTATTATGCAAATATTAGCAGGTTGTACAAAAATAATACTTTCGTCTCAGTGTCAGGGAGACAGCCTACTGAACTGGAATTTATGAGGTCGAATGCGGGAGGACGATCAGAAGCCGTCCTTCTCAGGATAGAAATTGCAGTAAAACAATAGTACCCTCCCCACTGTGATCTAGAGTTTTTGCGACCTGATCATTGTTCACGTTACTCAAAACTCAACTTACATGGATGTGAAATACGTTAAAAACTTCCAGATTGAAGACAGCTAGAAGACTTAGGCAATTTATTTTTCGTTCAATAGACTGCATGCGATGAAACACGTCTCAAATCTCTGTGGAGCAGTAGTCCCATCGCTGACTTATCTGTAACTGCTGCATCAGTTTTCGATTTGTCCAGTAAATATATTTGTTCACTGTACTAGTATAGGCAAAATTATTTATACAGCGGATGATAATTGTCACTCTGACAGTTCTTCATAATCTTGTGAACTAATCATGTAGAAATAGCGGAGTACACAAACCTTGCTTGAATTTGACATTTTCGGTGTAGTAGCGAATATTCTACATGTCATAGCTCTGTCCTAAATGGACATGAAAAACAATATTTTTGCAAAGTTTTTACCGCTTACATGAAGAGAACTCTGAGTAATCAAAGGCCAAGCAAGTTTTTGTTGCGTCGCCACCCTGATTTACGAATATCTGCATACCAATAAGTAAAAAAATCGGATATATTCAAACCGCATCAAATTATCCTCTGAACCCATTTCGGTTCTCCCCCATACCATGACAGCCAATAACGGCAGAATCGAGATGAAAAAATAATTTTATCCGATTACATTCAGTGAAATGTTTACAATACAAAATAACTTGTTTGTATAAATAGGAGAACTCATTATGGTCGGAGGAAGGCAACGGCAAACCACCTCCATTAGGACCTTGCCTAGTACGGCCGGTGCGGGCTTCACGTATGGTTCCCCAGCGCTCTGTCAAGAAGCATGGGACTTCATTTCCAAATAGGAGTACAAAACCCTGATGTTGCCTATTAAGCAGACGTTTTCTACTGTTTTTCCTTATCCTTTTCTTCACGTGTCAGTGCAGACAAACGTATCCTACAGGGTTTCTAAAAACACGAACACAAATATAAAGAGCAAAATGATTTTTTTAAAGTTGTTAGCACAACAGTTTGACCTTCTTGTGTCTGCAGCTACTGTTACGTCGTGCCACTGTTACGTTTTGAAAAGCTGCTTTTGATGCGTAGGATATTCAGCGAAACAAAGTGATGAAAACACTTCTGAAAAAAAAAAAAAAGAATCTAGTGTTGGTCGGAACTAAGCAGCACACCATGACATTATACGTACTTCCTAGTATCAGTCTATGAACTACAGCGAGAAATGTGCTAACGAGTACGACATGTGATCACTGTATCGAGAAACGAGTGATGGACTTTCACTGTGTTGTAAACAGTTCGCACGTGTTAGGGTCGTAGGCAAATGCGTTCCCGAGGTAGAGGTGGTAAACGTCTGCAGACAAAGAAGTACTACCGGATGTCTTTCTTTCCAACCTCACAATTTTAAGATGGTCATAACGCTACAAAACGACGTGCAGCTTCATATTTTTGGCTAACATAAAGTAGTACAGTGAGATGCTGAATGTTGCATCTCTACGTCAAAGAATGGGTTGCAGCACGGATAAGTCGCCCCTTGTTCTAATGTGAGAGATTTATGTAGAAGCAGATGAGACGGTAAAAGTTTTATTCAGACTATTAGCAGCATTCGACGTTTTCTGCTCTCAGTAGGTCAAAATCTCTGTTATGTACATCGGTGTTCCTAAGCCGACTGCTGTCCACAACTTTCTTGCATTCTTTGCCACCTTGTTCTCTTTGGATTCCTTGTGTTCGTTTTCATAAAAAAACATATTCAGTACTTTTACAATCCACGCTGCCTCCTCTATACTCCTAAAACGATGACCACACCACAGCAGCCGTTTTCGTTTATGCTGTCAATATCTTCCGTCATACTCCAACTACAAAACTCTGTAGGCTATTCTCATTACATACATCTCCAGACTGCGAAAGGTACACTCTTGTTGCTAAGATCTCATACGACTGAGTTATAGCGCGTAATTCTTCGCAAAATTAACAAAGTTCTGGTCAACATCAAAGTAGTCTTTATCAGATCTTACAACCGAATATCCAATTTCCACAAAATTTATTATATTTAAAGTCTCCACCTCTCAAGGAATCTTGCGATAAAGGTTATTAAAAAGGAACCATCATCATAAGCCACATCAGTCAGTTCCGGTGATGCGGTCCCTTTGAGTTCGCGTGCAACGTAGGATACCAGCAGGTTCTTCTATTTGCGCCGACCTTGAACCACCCCTTTGCTAACTGTCTCCAGCTGTCTTTCTGGTGTCTCTGTCCCATCCCCTCGGTGGTCTTTGCGTCGGCCGTCTTTAGTGAATTTTCTTTTTTTATAATTTCTCATCATTTCTTCGAACGACATGATGAGGCTACTGTCATTTAAAGGTATATACTCTTTCGTTTATGTCACTGATCTTCGTTGTACATCTGTTATCTACTGTTTTCTTTCTTCCTGTCTTTCTATGTGTAGCCCAACGCTGATCTTTCCATTCCTTTTTGGGTTACTATGAGTTTTCCAACAATGAACTGATTTAATGTCCATATGCCTTAAGTTATAAATGGCAGTATACAGCTCTCAAAACGATTTTATTCACTCAGCCTTGAACTCAGACTTGAAGACTGAAGAGTATCTTCCTTCTGCTTATCAGCCCCATTTGCCGGCTGGAGTGGCCGTGCAGTTCTAGGCGCTACAGTCTGGAGCCGAGCGATCGCTCCGGTCGCAGGTTCGAATCTTGCCTCGGGCATGGATGTGTGTGATGTTAGGTTAGTTAGGTTTAAGTAGTTCTAAGTTCTAGGCGACTGACGATCTCAGAAGTTATGTCGCATAGTGCTCAGAGCCATTAGAACCATTTTAGCCCAATTTCATACGTCGAAATATACCTAGTTTAAAGTCTCCTTTCACATTTACAATTTGATCCATAGGTATATTTTGTTGGGTACTTTCAAGACATTCTGGGTGTATTTCCCTCCTGTGTCCATTCATTCACCATGATCTTAGTTTTATTATAGTTGGTTTCTAGACCAGCTTCAGAGAACATTAACGCAAGTTCGCTTCCAAATCTCATATTATTTAATCTTTTTCCCCGCACTTGCATTCCCTTTGTTTTCCATTGAAATTTAGATATTGCTTTTCGTAGCTGCTGAAAATAGTGTTGGAGGTATAGAGTCAACTTTTACACGTTTTTCAATGGGAAATTCATCGATATCTTCAATGACACTCGTAATCGCTATAAAAGTCTTGCATATGATATTCAGGGTGGTCAGAAACAGTCTGAAAAGCTTTTACGGATGAATTTTTTTTTCTAAAGAATTTTTTCACAGCACAACCTCCACTGCAACACCATTACAAGCTTTCCAAACTGTTTCTGACCACCTTTAAAATATTTTAATATAGGCCTGTTCTACTCCTTGTTCTATTATGGCCTCACATAAGCTGGGTGACTGATCGAGTCGAAGGCCTCTTCAAAATCTGTAAAGGAATATTTGATATGAATGTTCGAACTATCTTAAAGTTTTGACAGTGCAATGAGTATACAAACTGAACAATTATAAAGAACGGACGATAGCTTTTAACATTTCGTCGACATCGAGGACCATTATTCACTGAAGCGCCAAAGAAACTGGTATAGGCACGCACATTCAAATACAGAGATATATAAACAGGCGGAATACGCCGCTGAGGACGGCAACGCCTATATAAGACAATAAGTGTCTGGTGCAGTTGTTAGATTGGTTACTGCTGCGGTAGCAGGTTATCAAGATGTAAGTGAGATTGAACGTGGTGTTATAGTCGGCCCACGAGCGACGGGACACAGCATCTCCGAGGTAGCGATAAAGTGGAGATTTTCCCGTACGACCATTTAACGAGTGTGCTGTGAATATCAGGAATCCGGTACAACATCAAATCTGTGACATCCCTGCGGCATGAAAAAGATACTGCACGAACGGGACCAACGACGACTGCAGACAATCGTGCAACCTGACAGGAGGGCAATCCTTCCGCAAAGTGCTACTGATTTGAATGCTGGGCCATCAACAAGTGGCAGAATGCCAACCATTCAACGAAACATCATCGATATGGGCTTTCGGAGCTGAAGGCCCGCTCGTGCACCCTTGATGACTGCACGACACGAAGATTTACGCATCGCCTGGACCCGTCAACACAGACATTGGACTGTTGATGACTGGATACATGTTGACTGGTCGGACGAGTCTCGTTTCAAATTGTATCGAGCGGATGGACGTGTACGGGCTTGGAGACATCCTCATGAGTCCATGAACCCTACATGTTCAAGCTGGTGGAGAGTCTGTAATGGTGTCGGGCGTGTGCAGTTGGAGTAATATGCGAACCCTGATACGTCTAGGTACGTCTCTGAGAGGTGACACGTACGTGAGCATCCTGTCTGACCAACTGCATCCATTCATGTCCATTGTCCATTCCGATAGACTTGAGCAATTCCAGTAGGATAATGTGACACCCCACCCGTGCAGAATTGCTACAGGTTGGCTCCAGAAACACTCTTCTGAGTTTAAACACTTCCACTAGTCACCCCAGACATGAACATTATTGAGCATATCTGGGATGCCTTGCAACGTGCTGTTCAGAAGAGATGTCCACTCCCTCGTACTCTTACTAATTTATGGACAGCCCTGCAGGATTCATGGTGTCAGTTCCCTCCAGTACTACATCTGACATTAGTCGCGTCCATGTCGTGTCGTGTTGCGGCACTTCTGCGAGCTCGCGAGGGCCCTACACGATATTAGGCAGTTGTACCAGGTTTTTTGGCTTTTCAGTGTAGCTAGTGCACATGACGACAACAGGTAAGTAAATAAACGAGGTCTTGTTCAAAGAATCATCCCATCACCGTAAATCACAGAGAGCTTGAATCAGCATGTTCGAATAGGGGTCAGAAGACCATTCCTTCATTAATTCCGCTCGGCGAACAAGAAGAAGAAGAAGAAGAAGAAGAAGAAGCAATGTAATCACGATCGAAACGCTGTACTGATTTGCTTGCAGATATATGATTTCAAAAAGCACGCATAGACCACTGCAAATGGTAGGATCGGCAAACGCCCGGAGGAACTGCTGTCTTTAATAATTTTAATGCTTCACGTTGAGTGCTATCACGAAACTATAGTCCGATCAAAATTACTTGATAGGTGACATCTGTCATTCGCCACTGAGCTTTGCCACAACCACTTCCGGCTAATGCCCGGTTATAGGCGACACACAAATATGGCGGGTCGCTTCACAAAGCTGTTAACACGTAAAGCGGAGAATGTTGGAAGCGGCCGTCGCGAGATATGGCAGACGGAAATGGGAGAAGCTCTGTCGACAGCTAATTTAAGTGCCCAATAACTGAATTGGAGCACACGACGCGTTTTTTAGCCCTGAATTTAAACTCAAGTCCTAATCTAAACACAACCCCGTGACATGCAATGTATCGGAGAAAACAGCGATCAACAATTTGCGGAATAACTAAAATCACCATCGCCTTGTTGACCTCGATTAAAGCTAACCTCTACGAGTAAAGTCAAGACAACAAAATTTCAGTTTCGCCGCAAAAGCCAAACCATAATTTCTCGTTGTCATTAGTTTCATTAGTTACCTGAAACTATTCTCACACTGCCTACATGAGCAGCCGCGTTACCAACCGATAAGCAGTCATGGTTGGCACTTGGTTGCAGATTATATGCGATACGAGCAATTCCCAAACGGGAAAAGAATGATAAAAAAAGTAAGAGTAAATAAAAAAGTTAATACTCAATAAGATTTTGAAAATGAGGTGGCAAAGCATCAGAAATATATATATATATATATATATATATATATATATATATATATATATATATATATAAGTCAAGTAAGTGAATAAAAATAGTAATCAGTCTTTTTATTACACTTGTTGTTGTGGTCTTCAGTCCGCAGACTGATTTGATGCAGCTCTCCATGCTGCACTATCCTGTGCAAGTTTCATCATCTCCCAGTACCTACTGCAACCTACATCCTTCTGAATCTGCTTAGTGTATTCATCCCTTGGTCTCCCTCTACGATTTTTACCCTCCATACTTCCCTCCAATACTAAACTGAAGATCCCTTGATGCCACAGAATGTGTCCTACAAACCGATCCCTTCTAGTAAAGTTGTTGTTGTTGTTGTTGTTGTTGTTGTTGTGGTCTTCAGTCCTGAGACTGGTCTGATGCAGCTCTCCATGCTACTCTATCCTGTGCAAACCTCCTCATCTCCCAGTACCTACTGCAGCCTACATCCTTCTGAATCTGCTTAATGTATTCATCTCTTGGTCTCCCTCTACAATTTTTACCCTCCACGCTGCCCTCCAGTACTAAATTGGTGATCCCTTGATGCCTCAGAACATGTCCTACCAACCGATCCCTTCTTCTAGTCAAGTTGTGCCACAAACTCCTCTTCTCCCCAATCCTATTCAATACCTCCTCATTAGTTATGTGATCTACTTATCTAATCTTCAGTATTCTTTTGTAGCACCACATTTCGAAAGCTTCTATTCTCTTCTTGTCCAAACTGTTTATCGTCCATGTTTCACTTCCATACATGGTTACACTCCACACGAATACTTTCAGAAACGACTTCCTGACACTTAAATCTATACTCGATGTTAACAAATTTCTCTTCTTCAGAAACGCTTTCCTTGCCATTGCCAGTCTACATTTTATATCCTCTCTACTTCTACCATCATCAGTTATTTTGCTCCCCAAATAGCAAAATTCCTTTACTACTTTAAGTGTCTCATTTCCTAATCTAATTCCCTCAGCATCACCTGACTTAATTTGACTACATTCCATTATCCTCGTTTTGCTTTTGTTGATTTTCATCTTATATCCTCCCTTCAAGACACTGTCCATTCCGTTCAACTGCTCTTCCAAGTCCTTTGCTGTCTCTGACAGAATTACAATGTCATCGGCGAACCTCAAAGTTATTATTTCTTCTCCATGAATTTTATTATCTACTCCGAATTTTTCTTTTGTTTCCTTTACTGCTGAAACGTCCCCTTTTGAACATTTTATACAAGACTGTGTTGAAACTGCCACACAATATTTTTTAGCGCAACGCAATCTGATTTTCAGAAATCCCTACAAAGGAATGGCCCTGACAAACATTAACCTGTACCTTTCACAAATCACTTACCTCACCAAAAATCTTCGTTACTCGAACTACTGCAATACAGCGAGCGCCAATACTGCCAGCTAAATAAAAGATTCAAACTACGGAAGTCACTAACTACTGATAGGGATAGTTAGCAAATGAAAGATTTTAATAGAGAACAAACAATGTATTTACCTTAATAGTCATAATATATATAGCAGTTCATAATATCCAGTATAACAAATTTCAAAACTCCGCCATCTCTCTCCCCACATCCACCACTGCTGGCGGCTCACCTCCAACTGCGCAACGCTACGCGCTGTTCACATCCAGCTGCCGCTGCCCAACACTACAATGGCAGACAACAATGCAAACTAGCCACAGACTGCACACAGCACAGCCAGTGATTTTCATACAGAGCGCTACGTAACGTTGCCAATAAGAAAACATAAACAGCCTACTTACACTGCTTGCTCAATATACAGATTGAATAGCATCTGCGAGAGGCTACAACCATGTCTCACTCCCTTCCCAACCACTGCTTCCCTTTCGTGTTCCTCGACTCTTACAACTGCCATCTGGTTTCTGTACAAATTGTAAATAGCCATTCGCTCCCTGTATTTTACCCCTGCCAGCTTTAGAATTTGAAAGAGAGTATTCCAGTCAACATTGTCAAAAGCTTTCTCCAAGTCTACAAATGCTAGAAAGATAGGTTTGCCTTTTCTTAGTCTAGCTTCTAAGATAAGTCGTAGGGTCAGTATAGGCTCACGTGTTCCCATATTTCTACGGAATCCAAACTGATCTTCCCCGAGGTCGGCTTCTACCAGTTTTTCCATTCGTCTATAAAGAATTCGCGTTAGTATTTTGCAGCCGTGACTTATTAAACTGATAGTTCGGTAATTTTCACATCTGTCAACGCCTGCCTTCTTTGGGATTGGAATTATTATATTCTTCTTGAAGTCAGAGGGTATTTCGCCTGTCTCATACGTTTTGCTCACCAGATGGTAGAGTTTTGTTAGGACTGGCTTTCCCAAGGCCGTCAGTAGTTCTAATGGAATGTTGTCTACTCCTGGGGCCTTGTTTCGACTCAGGTCTTTCAGTGCTCTGTCAAACTCTTCACGCAGTATCGTATCTCCCATTGCATCTTCTTCTACATTCTCTTCCATTTCTATAACATTGCCCTCAAGTACATCGCCCTTGTATAGTCCTTTATATACTCCTTCCACCTTTCTGCTTTTCCTTCTTTGCTTAGAACTGGTTTTCCATCTGAGCTCTTGATATTCATACAAGTGGTTCTCTTTTCTCCAAAGGTCTCTCTAATTTTCCTGTAGGCAGTATCTATCTTACCCCTAGTGAGATAAGCCTCTACATCCTTACATTTGTCCTCTAGCCATCCCTGCTTAGCCATTTTGCACTTCCTGTCAATCTCATTTATGAGACGTTTGTATTCCTTTTTGCCTGCTTCATTTACTGCATTTTTATATTTTCTCCTTTCATCAATTAAATTCAATATTTCTTCTGTTACGCAAGGGTTTCTACTAGTCCTCGTCTTTTTACCTATTTGATCCTGTGCTGACTTAACTATTTCATCCCTCAAGGCTACCCATTCTTCTTCTACTGTATTTCCTTCCCCCATTCCTGTCAATAGTTCCCTTATGCTCTCCCTGAAACCCTGTACAACCTCTGGTTTAGTCAGATTATCCAGGTCCCATCTCCTTAAATTCCCACCTTTTTGCAGTTTCTTCAGTTTTAATCTACACTTCATAACCAATAGATGTTGGTCAGAGTCCACATCTGCCCCTGGAAATGTCCTACAATTTAAAACCTTGTTCCTAAATCTCTGTCTTACCATTATATAATCTATCTGAAACCTGTCAGTATCTCCAGGCTTCTTCATGTATACAACCTTCTTTTATGATTCTTGAACCAAGTGTTAGCTATGATTAAGTTATGCTCTGCGCAAAATTCTACAAGGCGGCTTCCTCTTTCATTTCTTCCTCCCAATCCATATTCACCTACTACGTTTCCTTCTCTCCCTTTTCCTACTGTCGAATTCCAGTCACCCATGACTATTAAATTTTCGTCTCCCTTCACTATTTGAATAATTTCTTTTATCTCCTCATACATTTCTTCAATTTCTTCGTCATCTGCAGAGCTAGTTGACATATAGACTTTTACTATTGTAGTAGGCTGGGCTTCGTGTCTATCTTGGCTACAATAATGCGTTCACTATGCTGTTTGTAGTAGCTTACCCGCACTCCAATTTTTTTATTCATTATTATACCTACTCCTGAATTACCCCTATTTGCTTTTGTTTTTATAACCCTGTATTCACCTGACCAAAAGTCTTGTTCCTCCTGCCACCGAACTTCACTAATTCCCACTATATCTAACTTTAACCTGTCCGTTTCCCTTTTTAAATTTTCTAACCTACCTGCCCGATTAAGGGATCTGACATTCCACGCTCCGATCTATAAGATGTCAGTTTTCTTTCTCCTGATAACGACTTCCTCTTGAGTAGTCCCCGTCCGGAGATCCGAATGGGGACTATTTTACCTCCGGAATATTTTGCCCAAGAGGACGCCATCATCATTTAATCATACAGTAAAGCTGCATGCCCTCGGGAAAAATTACGGTCGTAGTTTCCCCTTACTTTCAGCCGTTCGCAGTACCAGCACAGCAAGGCTCAAAAATGGCTCTGAGCACTATGGGACTTAACATCTATGGTCATCAGTCCCCTAGAACTTAGAACTACTTAAACCTTACTAACCTAAGGACAGCACACAACACCCAGTCATCACGAGGCACAGCAAGGCTGTTTTCGTTAGTGTTACAAGGCCAGGTCAGTCAATCATCCAGACTGTTGCCCCTGCAACTACTGAAAAGGCTGCTGCCCCTTTTCAGGAACCATATGTTTGTCTGGCCTCTCAACAGATACCCCTCCGTTGTGATTGCACCTACGCTACGGCTATCTGTATCGCTGAGGCACGCAAACAGATCAGTCAATCATCCAGACTGTTGCCCCTGCAACTACTGAAAAGGCTGCTGCCCCTTTTCAGGAACCATACGTTTGTCTGGCCTCTCAACAGATACCCCTCCGTTGTGGTTGCACCTACGGTACGGCTGTCTGTATCGCTGAGGCACGCAAGCCTCCCCACCAATGGCAAGGTCTGTGGTTCATGTAAATCGTATGGAAGCCATATGGGTCGCTATCGGGCGCCATCACTGTGCAAGCAAATCAGTGGCTAGGTATTTACGCGAATTACATGACCTGAGCATCTGATGCCACATACCTCCACAAACCTACCAACAAACTGTCGAATCTTTGACAAGCAAAATCAGTGATGTATTTCGTTCTAGAGACGGACAAACAAGCTATTAATCAGGTGGTCATAGTGTTTAGGCTCATAGGTGTACATATATATACATGTCTTATATACACTGCCAGAGAAACAAATGCATCACTCTCAAGGACTGTGTTCAGTAGCAGGGTATAATCTGTGCATACTGCGGGATGTAGTGTTGGTAATTAATTTGTCAGTGTCTTCAGCGATCAGATGGCGCTCCGGAGGACTTACTGTGCGCGCTCTGTTTGGACTCTGTGGGCAGTAACTGTGCTGATTTTATAGGTGAACAGCGTGTGCTACCTTCATTCTGGGGTAGAACCATGCCCCGCCGATGAGTACGTGAGTACGTCCTCCTGCTGAACGGTTTCAGCCATTTTAACAGGGTCGCATTATGGGCCTGCAGTAAGCTGGATGGACGTAACGACAGGTTGCTGCATACATTGGGCACAATGCATCGATGCTGTGTACCTGCTTTCAGCAATGGTCTGTGGAACATTCCCACACCCACAGACCATGTTTTAGAATACCACGTGGTACAGACCCACACGCACACCAACCTCGACGCTTTGTGAGAGCAGCAGTGGCCAACCGAACATCCGCCAGGGCAGAAAATCTGCTTGCTGCAGGAATTAAGACCATGTGTGGCTAAGGCCGCACTACCACGGACATCACGACACCACCAAGCATGACCGAGCGAGGTGGCGCAGTGGTTAGCACATTGGACTCTTATTCGGGAAGACCGTGGTTCAAACCGGCCTCCGGACATCCTGATTTAGGCTTTCTATGATGACCCCAAATCGCTTCACTCAAATTCCGGGCTGTTTTCTTCGAAAGGGAAAGGCCGACTACCTTCCCCATCCTTTCCTAATCCGATCGGACCGATGATTTCGTCGTTTGGTCCCCTCCCATCAACCAACCAAGTACGGCTACTATGGCGTCATGAAAAGACGAATGGAGAGTGGAATGCCATCTATAGTGATGACGTCAGGCTCTGTCTGCATGCGAGTGATAGACGTACACGTGTACGGCATGGTCCTGGTGAGTGGCCTATTCCGGAGTGTATTCGCCCACGACAAAGTCTCACTCCAGGCTAAATGGTGTAGGGGGGCATCAGTTACAACTCGCGGTCATATCTGGTGTTTCTGGAGGGTAAAGTACGCAGTGCTCGTTACATTGCACAGGCTGTTATTCCCGTATTACTGCCATTTCTTCGACGGGTCGTTGATGTGCTTCTTCAGCAGGGCAGTGCACGTCCTCACTCGGCTGCTGCAACGCAACTTGATCTTCGTGGTGCCCTGGCCAGCAGGATCACCAGATCTCTTGCCGCTTGAACAGGAACATACTCGACCTCCAGAGCCTCCAGAAACCATTACAGGATTCCAACAAAACGTGTAAGCTGTTGCTTGGGACAGTCTATTGCAAGATGCCATTCGGAATCTTTACAATCGGTGCATGCGAGAATACACGCCTGCGTTGCCAGAATGGTGAGGGTGTGGTTGGGTGGGTGGGGCTTACAATGTGTATTGATACAACTGTGAGACGTGTATTTCTCCCTTGAGGGCGCTGCATTTTTTCCGGCAGTGTATATTCAACACCCCCTGTGCAATAAGTTAGAAGAGTTAATAAAAATACGTGGAACTCGAATACAGTGAAATTATTACAAACAGAATCAACATATTCTTGGTGTAATGGCATTACAACTCTAACATTTAGGTCAAATGCATGTTTCCTTCCATCTGCGAACTATCCATTAAAATACATTTAAAATGAAAAACAATCAAATCATGGCATCTATGTATACATACTGAAATGTTGTTATATACTCAAAACAGATACCTCTTCACATGCTATTATCATACAGAGAACAAACTGCGTTTCCTGTACAAGACGCTCGAAAATGGTTACCAGAACGCTCTTAGCCCAACTACAGTATTATCCTGTCATAATTTTACGTACTTATAGATGGTCACAGACTCATCAGTTACCCACCATAATAGAAGAATGTGAGGACGAAGGAAACAAAATACATTAATTTGTAGCTAGTTGAAATGTACGTTTTTTGTTGCTGTTTCTTTACGTTTTTCTAATAGCTGGAGATAGAATAAGTAAGTTGTAACCGTTTTCAAACTTGCGGCTCAATATAGTTAAAATGCGTAATTAACGACTTTCTGGGATGTCCATCCATCCTCAACTGAACTCCCTTTTGCCGTATTCATTATCGCTGTATCTTTAGCCACAGAGAACTACAAACGTACATAATCATTCCTTAAACTTCATCGCGCTTAGTACAATGATTTTTTCCTCACGATTCTCTTAAACTATGTAATCTAACTGGTGCCCTCCTGCTTATATATTATTCTTTCCCAAGCCAATCACTTCGCCGTTTGATTTCTGTACTGCGTATTTACTATTACTAACTTTAATTTATTTCAGAACGCGGAGCGTCTTTGACTTCTATTATTCCTTTTGCCGCATCTATAGCTTCTCGTAACTCGTTTCTTTCCTCTACAGAATCGTTCCAATCCTTCATGATTATTATTACACTTCCACATCTTTTCACATACTGAATTATACATTCAATGCCCTCATACTCCTCCTGTCATTGTCTGCTTATAATGTTGCCATGTGCGACTAAATCAGAGTTGTTTGCATTTGTTTGGTTTTTATCTGACAAGAATCATTCTAATGCTAAACTGTTCACAGTAGCTCACACTTTGCTGTATCTTTCTATTCATAAAGAATACTACTCTATTATATAAGTTTACGATCCTGTTTGCTACTACCCAATATTCGTCTAATAAATAAATGTCGGGTGACTAGGGCCTCCCGTCAGGTAGACCGTTCGTCGGGTGCAAGTCTTTCGATTTGACGCCACTGCGGCGACTTGCGCGTCGATGGGAATGAAATGATGATGATTACGACAACACAACACACAGTCCCTGAGCGGAGAAAATCTCCGACCCAGCCGGGAATCGAACCACGGGCCCTTAGGACTGACATTCTGTCCAGCTGACCACTCAGATACCGGGGGCGGACATTCGTCTAATCATACGTCTTTATTTTCTTTCCATTTCGCTTCACTGATTGTTGCTAAATCGTTGCAGTGTTTGGATTTTCTTTTTCGGGTTTTCTAGATTCCTTTTTGCCACTTCTTCAGTTAGAGGCCATATTTCCTTTGAATCCACGTTATGTTTCTTCAACGCCTTCAACGCAGTAGTTTTCATTGCCTTCTTCAACCTTATGCCGTTAATCACTACTGATTCTTCCACCTTCTGGGACAGTTTACAACGTATCGTTAATTCTACGGAAGAGTCGCCAATTTATACAAGACCCTGGCCGCAGGAAGTAAACACTCGTTACGATGCTTCAACTAACCACTCATGTGTGGGACAAGAGATCTCAGATTACACAAGGATCGTTGCACGACACAACTGTTTGACGAATTTATAAAGAAATGGCTGTTGTGATCATATTGAACAGATAAGGGTAACATGCAGGAGAAATAACGATATACTACACGCAATCAACCTACTTAACACCCTGCATACATCACCAACACGGAAGGTCGCCCGAAAGGAACTCTGCGAGAATCGCATAAATTTCAGTCAAAACCGGTCGAATACGATCTGGCAGTAAAATCATATCAATATTAAGGAATGAAGTGAACACAATCAGACGCTATCCACAAGCCAAACGACATTCAACTGTCTACTTTGTTCCATGTGGGGAGGTTAATAAAGTGAACTCGATACAAATTAGAAATAACCCATGCAAAAGAACGGGAAACAATTTAGTTAGTGTTTTCAACTAATTTAGTTTAGAAGAGAAAACTGCAGGATCTATTTGACGTCATGAGCATACGCGAGACACTGTCTAGCGCCACATGTAGTCCGTAACAACGAAGACTCACCAAATTATGAAAAAGCTGGTTTAATACCATGAGTAGCACGAAACACTGCCTAGCATCACGTAAATCAGTCTACAAAAAAAGTTTGATTTCAGCGTTACAATCAAGATCGCGAATTATCGGAAATGTTGCATAAACATTATTTAAACAAATTTATCGAAGGAGAATAACTGTACAAGCCTGACTGATACTGCAAAACATCACGAAGCTCCACCTAACCACACTTGGTAGCAATCACAAAATCTCATCGTCTTGTGTCGACCATTGACCACAAGAAGATTAACTCTATTGTTTGACTTATTCTCTCTTTGACCGATGTTCTTTCCTTCACTGTTCGTTGGTTTTCAAATACTTTTTCATTGTCTTATTGTCTCTAGTGAATAAAAGTGTTCTATGATTAATCGAGTGTTGGTGATTTCTGTCGAGTGTTGGTGATTCCTGGCTCCCTCATCAAACGAAATTACAAACATAAAAACACTGCTTGAATAATTTGAAAAAAAAAAGACTAGGAAACAGCTAACTTCACGTATCTAGCCCTACATCTTAAAACCTGGGTACTAGTAGATACCTACAGCACTGCTAGGGCTTACCAAGGGTCTGTCCACCTCTGACTGCACGAAAAGCGAGAGGGCCTGATTCTTCGTAACGGCCGTCACCCCTGCGCTCACAGCACACAAGACTCTCGACGGTCATTGTAAACCAAGCGATCCCTGCCAAGCTCTGCTCTCCGACCAAAAACGTTCGACCACTCTGGCCAACAATTCTTCTGTCTCCATATGGAATCAAAGATGTTCTGTTTGTTTTCTGTCCAGGGAAAAGTGGTGCGATTTTGAAGGCGACGAACCGATTCCCGCAAAGCTCTTGGGGACAAAAAGGGGTGGGATACGCATGTCATCTACCTACACATGTCAGTCATTTCTTTTATTCGTACAAACTTTTATTCTTTCTTAAAATACTGTAAGTTTAACCTTTCATCTAATGAAAGGAGTCTGCCTAAAACTTGTCAGACGCGTTCAAAGTTTCCCAATCCATGGGCGAGGGGTGGGTTGTCAGCGAAAACATTCTCAGCTCATCAGTCAAGCGAACTAAAAAAACTGTAATGATTAAAGAAATAAAATTTAGGGCCTTTTTTCTATTTGAATTTAAAAATCAAAGACGAACAATCAAAAACGAAAATGTACACATTTTAAGAACACATCGCAGGAAAATTATTCTGATAAAAACACTGAAGCATTGCTCTTTCATATAAAATCTGAAGGACCTACGCTAAAGTGAGGAGTATGGCCAGAGGAGAGACTATGCTCCGTAGATTTGAGGGCTGTGGATAGAAAGACAGGGGTCTGTTAAACAAGAAAACTATGGAGATGAGAGGTAGGAGTTGAGGTGGATAGTGGTAAATACTGTCGTTGGGAAAGATGGACGTGAAGAGCAGTTTGATGAGTGGGTAAGGCAGTAGTTGCAAGAGAAATGGGATGGGGATGGATGGAAAGGGAAAAGGAGAGATGAGCGCTGATGAGGAGTGGAATAGGTGTGGAAGAGTTAAGGTTGGTAGAAGGGCTAAATATCGGGGCAGATCGCATTGTCTGGGATAGGGAATTGATTGAAGTTGTATTGGGATAGGATACGGAGTAGGGACGGAGGGATGTGTTTGTGCAGGTTCGGCAGCATACCAAGGTGATGTGATCAGAAGGGAGACAGGAGTCTAGTCTGCGGATAGTATAGGAGATGTGAAGATGTTCGATTTGGGTGAGCAGGGGTTGGAAATTGATGGGATGGTAGAGGATTCAGGTTGGGTGGAGATAAACGGATGTGTCAAGCGAGACAGAGTACATGGTGTTCGAGGATTTAGAGGGACTTACAGAACTTTGATCGGACGGAGACCCATGCAACATTTGCATATTAGAGGATGGGAGGATCGGGGTTTTGTAGGTGTGGAGAATAGTAGAGGGGCGTAATCCGCAGCTTCGGCCCGTTAGCAGTTTTACTGTATTGTGGGCTTTCTGTTGAATGGTTAGAAGGTGAGGTTTCCACTTCAGATGCCGGTCGACGGTTAGTCCAAGATATTTTAGTGTGTTAGTTAGCTGTATAGCACGTTTGTAAATGGTAAGGTAGAAGTCATGGAGGCGGAAGGTGCGGGAGGTGAGTCCTGTAATTATTGCCTGGGTTTTGGAGTGGTTGGGCTTGAGGACCCGTTGGTTACAGCAGCAGGTAAACTGACTGAGGTCAATTTGGTGAGGTCGTTGGGAAGATATGTTGTACAATCATTCCGTTAATAAATGGCGATATAACCGGTATGAAAGCGAGCATATATCGAGCAAGCGTCAAAATTAAAACCAGAACTGTGTGTAGTGATAGTCATCTTAATAATTAATGGCATGTAATTGGACACAATATATGCTCGCTTTCGCTATCGGTTGCCAACTGCCATGTGTGTTCTCCCGGGAGTCACATACAGCAAAGACACAGCAATATGAATCATGGACTGATACGTGAGTCAGAGACGTAACGTACTGTAAGCTGTTATAAGCCCGTATTAAAAGGTCAGAATTGTAAAACCTGATCTACAACCAGCAGTGTGCCAAGGCATCAAATCATAATGTAACTGTATTCATCGTGTGGAAACCACAACAGCGGTTTTTTTTTCAGAAAATTAATTTCAAATCGTTTCGAACGACGCGAGGTTCGCTTCCACAACAGGACGTTGGGGTTCTAAAACTTAGTAAGTTGTTAATTTCGTTTGTTTTTGGATTTTCGATGTTTTGAATACTTTATAAATGATCCGAGTCTCTACTGCAGTTCCTATAGAAGGCAACTTTTAGCCGAAGAATTACAACAATTAGTGCTGTTACTGAACTGTCTGCAAATTGTCGTACTGATGGTCATTTTCCACAGAAGGCTATTATCACTTGGCAAATTTAATTAAACGACTTTTAAGGTCTAAGTACGGGATTAAGGTTTAATTTTGGTTTGAGGTGTTCCTCCTCAACAGTTTGTCTCTATGTTTTTGGATACTCTTAATAAAATGTACCAGATGGCTTTTATTGGATCCCGTACGGCAACTTAGCGTAAACTCAATCACTTATTGCCCTTTCAAGCAAGCCGGTCGAGGTAACAGAAAACTGAAGCAAGCTTGCAAATTTCCGATCCGGTATCTGCGTGTACCGGCGGCCTTCTAGCGCTTACTCCCCGTGTCTCGCTCATGCAAATTGACCCGACTGCATTTCCGCCTGTTGCTTTTACTGTTCCATTATTGGTCAGCGGATTGCCACTTGCTTCCGTTTACTTTCGTGCCTTTTACTTTGTAGGACCTAAGCCTTATAAACAAAAGAATTTTTTAAACCTACAAAGCAAAAATATATCTCTGCGTGAGAATAAGATCACAGTTTTCAATGTTACTGACTGCAGCTTCTGTATACAAAGAAAATAGCTGTTTCAAACACTGTCCAACACAACAAAGAGCTCAATCCCCTCTAACTCGTAATATAAACATAGATTATCTTTCATTTTACACAGCTAGTTCTTATAATTTAACAAAACAGTTCGGGAGTACATGGATGGAACTTAAGCTTAAAACCTTACACGTGAAAATTTAAAAAATACAGAAATAAATATAAAAGTTTTCAAGCACCATACCACATTTATCTAAAATTAAAATAAAATTAAAAATAATATAGAAATCGTAATTATTAGTGTGACATACGATTAGGCATAACTGGAGAGGAAAACAGGAAACGGGGGAGGGGGGACAAGGGGAGTGGACAAGTGTTGGTGAAGCTTCAGTTACTACAATGTCATTTGTGAAGAACGGCGTGACGTATTTTTTCTGTTTTTGTTCCTGCTTTTCCCTCGACGTTATCTTCACTGTTGCCCCATCTTTATCGTATCAATAGGCCACTCCTAAAGTAACAGATTCAACTGTTGCTTATACAATGTGCGTACTTAAGTTTAAGTTCAAATGGTTCAAATGGCTCTGAGCACTATGGGACTTAACATCTGAGGTCATCAGTCCCCTAGAACTTAGAACTACTTAAACCTAACTAACCTAAGGACATGACACACATCCATGCCCGAGGCAGGATTCGAAGCTGCGACCGTAGCGGTCGCGCGGTTCCAGACTGAAGCGCCTACAACCGCTCGGCCACCCCGGCCGGCTAAGTTTAAATCCGTAGCTTTATATTTTCAGGCAGTTCAATGCACCTTTATTTGATCACGTAAATTTTTTATGCTTTTTGTTGATTTTATTTGTACCTACGTAATTGCTTTCATAGCATTTAATAAGATTTTGTATTTTCATTAATTTTGGATAGGATGACTACTGAAAATGGACACTGATCTGAAATACGTTCGTTCTGAGAAATATGTGCAGTCACACGAACCCAGAAAGAAAGGAAGAGTGGTATACCATTGTTGGCTTGGGAGACCCCGAGTGGTGGCTTGAGCCATCTAGGCGGAAAGGGTTTTCTTCTCCTCGCGAAATGGCTTTCCTCACCAATATGATGAGATTTGTGTTTTATGTGTATTTCTTGAATGTAATAATTGTGTGTATAGTGTGATATCACCTTTACGTTGTATGACATCAGAGAAGGGAAACGGTTAAACCCAGTGCTACTAGATGGCCTATTGCTCTAGAATAGCACCAAGGGCTCTGCCGAGCTTAAAGTCTCTATCCGACAGACGGTTTACCATCAATAGTGCAATAAGTCCTCTCTTTGTGAGACGTTTGGAGAGGTTTGTAACTGAACCCAAGATTGGCGCAAAGTCTGGCGATCAGTAACTTTACGATACTAGCTCTCCTTCCCTTCCCTGTCAAATACTGGTAGCGAAAATTTCTTTCATAATATGGGTGTTGCTTTACCATATGTGCTTGCGGTACCGACTTCGGCTATGGAGGCTGGTATCTGGAATTAATGTCATTTAAGCCTCTTCTTCACCTTCTTTCCGTTATCGTGTACCCCACCTAGGACGACCTCCGCTGTGCAAATTTAGATTATTTAGCTGTGCGGCCAGACGCCTGTCCTGTCGCCCTACACGAGGAAGTGATGTCATTTAAACATTTTATTTTGTTCTATTGAAATGTTATTCCTACGTTCCAATGCCACTGGCCTCCTAGCACTTTTGATTATATAGTGTTGATTTTTATGCTGGTGCGTGTATGGTAAAGGCTATTTTATCAGTGTAGTACCTTAACAGAAACAAGTACTGTAGAAACAAGCGAGAGACAGACAAGCTTTTGCGAATATTATATTCTACCGAGAGACTCAGAAGCAATAATTATTACTTAAATAAAACTGAATTATTAATATATCACGTTTTTAAATAGTGCTGGAAAGTATGAAATAATTTTTTCTAGTCTCATACAGACAGTCTGGAAGACATATCATTGTCGACATTTTAATAGCTATGAAAATAGTGCGAGAATTACCGCACAATTAGATTAACAGCTCATGCAGCCAAGTTTCTGACAAGAATAACATACAGAAGACTGGAAAAGAAAATTGAAGATGTGCTAGATGACGATCGGTCTGGCTTTAGGAAAGGTAAAGGCACCAGAGAGGCAATTCTGATATTGCGGTTGATAATGGAATCAAGACTAAAGAAAAATCAAGACACTTTCATAGAATTTGTTGACGTGGAAAAAGCCTTCGACGACGTAAAATGGTGCAAAGTGTTCGAAATTCTGAGAAAATAGGGGTAAGCTATAGGAAGAGACGGGTATATACACTATGTACAAGAGCCAAGAGGGAATAATAAGTGTGGACGACCACGAACGAAGAGCTCGGATTAGAAAACGGGGATGTCGTCTTTCGCCCCTACTGTTCAATCTGTACATGGAAGAAGGAATGACCGAAATAAAAGAAATGTTTCAGTGTGGAATTAAAATTGAAGGTGAAACGGTATCAACGATAAGATGCGTTGATGACATTGCTATCCTGAGTAAAAGTGAAGAACAATTACATGATCTTCTGAACGGAATGAACAATATAATGAATACAGAATATGGATTGAGAGTAAATCGAAGAAAGACGAAAGTAATGAGAAGTAGCAGAAATGAGAACCGCGGAGAAACTTAACATCAGGATTGGGTCACGAAGCAGATGAGGTTAAGGAATTCAGCTACCTAGGCAGTAAAATAACCAGTGACGGACGGAGCAAGCAGGGCATCAAAAGCAGACTAGAAATGGGAAAAAGGGCATTCCTGGCCAATAGAAGTCTACTAGTATCAAACATAGGCATTAATATGAGGAAGAAATTACTGAGAATGTACGGCTGGAGTACAGCATTGTATGGTAGTAAAATATGGACTGTGAGAAAACCGGAACAGAAGAGAACCGAAGCGTTTGAGATGTGGTGCTACAGACGAATGTTGAAAATTAGGTGGACTGATAAGGTAAGGAATGAGGAGGTTCTGCATAGCATCGGAGAGGAATATATGGAAAACACTGATAAGGACAAGGGGCAGAATGATAGAACATCTGAGGGAATGACCTCCATGGTACTAGAGGGAACTGTAGAGGGCAAAAAATGTAGAGGAAGACAGAGATTAGAATACATCCAGTAAATAATTGAGGACATAGGTTGCAAGTGCTACTCTGAGATGAAAGGTTGGCACAGGAGAGGAATTCGTGGCGAGCCGCATCAAACCAAGAAGCCTGATGACGCAAAGAAAAAAAAAATGGAAGTACTCATAAGATTTAAACGAAAATAGTGGAGCACATGCATTAGACGCCTGTAAGAGGTTAGAGAGTGCTGTCATAGTATGAGCTAGTGTAATACGAAGTAGGTGAACCATTCATGCGTCAGTTGTGTACTGCATGCGCCCCATGTTTTTCGTTACAAAATTCACAAGTGTTTTCACAGCTATTAAAAATTCACAGTTATGAATTTTAAGGGCTATTTATATGGTGTTAGGAACCTGTAGAGGGCTAGGAGAAATTATTTTACACTTTTTACTCCTAATTAAAAATCTGGTATATTGAAATTTTTTTTATTGATATAATTATTTTTGCTTTTTAGTCTCGTGTGTCTGAAATTTCTAAATAGATTTCAAACATTTTCATGAGATTACAACACTGATATATGGTAAATTTCAGTTTTATTTACGCTTCTCTTCACCTAACTCAACCAATATATTGCTTCATCCTACATGTATCTCACGAGAATTCCATGAAGGTACAAACTAGAGACATTCAAGCTCTCATGGATGCTTAGCAGCTATTATTCTTCTTGCGAATCATTCGCGACTGTACCAGGAAAAGGAGGGAATG
Source organism: Schistocerca cancellata (assembly GCF_023864275.1). Taxonomy (NCBI): domain Eukaryota; kingdom Metazoa; phylum Arthropoda; class Insecta; order Orthoptera; family Acrididae; genus Schistocerca; species Schistocerca cancellata. The sequence continues at coordinate 407,706,168 of NC_064633.1, read as the reverse complement.
ACTGTTACATAAGTCCTCTAAGACATGTACCAGACATGAAAGCAAGTTAATATTGTATTCTCATCAGGTTGAATGTTGAAAGTTTCAAGTGTCTAGTTTGTTGGAAAATGACTGGTAGACAAAGTACCCTCCGCCACACATCAGACGAGAAAGCGAGTTAACATTGTATTGCCATCCAGTTCTGAGCTGTGTTTAAAATTCCAAGTTTATAGCACATCAGGAAGTTAGTTTGAAATCAACTGAAAAACTATACCGAACAGGCAAATAAGAAAGCGATATCTGTTTCCCCGCCCTCTCTCTGCTCGGCCAGGCCCGTCTGCTCACATACTGACTGAAGAAATTCTAATACTACCTGCCCAACATGTGAGTCCTGCAGGGCAGCTGAGCTGTCAGGCGTAACCAAACTTTTTCACCCTCACCCTTACCCTTACCGAACAGAACAACAAAGGGAGTTAATATATGAGTAGCATTGTCATCCAGTTCTGAGCTCTGTTTACAAATTCAAGCCTCTAGTTCATCAGGGAGTTAGTTTGAAATCGATTGAAAAATTTGTACCGAACAGACACCAGACAAGAAAGCGATCCATAAAAACGTGGTACGAACAGTGGGGCATACGCCAATATTGCCACTTGCCAGGAGAGAGAACAGCGTTAGAGCATGTATTGCGAGAAAGTGACAGGGTTCTACAAAACAGTAGAATGCTTAAGGCACAACACTCATCTGAGAAAGAGGTGCAGGGATTTCCAGTGGCATAGATCGCTAAACACACTAGAACTATTCACTATAGATCAATATTTACTGAAGATTTACGATAGATTTTAATTTTTGATTTGGTTAATCTTAACACATTCACACTGTGAGCCCTTAAAAGAATTAAGATATGTAAACTTTTTCTTAACCAGAGGCAGTGATCATTTTCAACCGCGACTCTCTGCACTGCTGCTTGATGAGTAATCTCATTCCTTGTTAAGCAATACCAGTACTCTCACAATACTCAGCAGTAAAAACAAATCACTTGCAGTATATTTAAGGGAGACGGGATGTTTTGTTTTCACTTCCAACAATCTCTTTGTACAAGGAGGTGTTATCTTCCTCTATTCTCCACTTCCCCCGTACAACAAAGCTTTCGTCTTCTTCTACTTCTTCTTCTTCAGTTTGCTTTAATAATCTTTAGGTGGTATTTGCTTCATTATAATGTGTTTTTTCGATGACTCGCACTTCTTCATGTCTTTTTCACATCTGTCAGTCTCTTCGCTATAGTGAAGGAGAGGAGTTACTCCACAATGTAGACATCTGGTCTCTGTAAGAAATGGCCACATCATTTCAGTTGGGTGATGTTATCTTATCTGTAATTGATGTTATTTTCAACTCCCTCTTATTTATTCATTACAGACCTTATTCTTAAAGGTGACTTTGTGTGACCATCGCAACACTGCTGCTGAAAATGTTCGTAAAGGTGATTACTGATGGTATTGCTGTTTAGAATACTTTGCCTTTGATGTTATTGATCTGTCAGTCCAAAGCTGCTATTAACATTATAATAATGATTACTAGGTCTGAATAAACGCAATTTTTGTTCTGCAAGAAGAGTTTCGCCTCAGTTTATTAAGGCATCATCAGTGGCTGTGTGTGTTGATGTTATTCTGCATATGCTCTTGCTTTAGGCCTACTACTGGCGAAGCTGGTTCTGCCTGTAGCACTAAACACCACTTTGAGCACAAGGAAATCTACACACACACACTCTCCCCACCAAGTTCACCAGCAGTACTGCAAGGTCATACGTAGAACAATGCCCACACACACAGCCGCTGATGACGCCTTGAGAACGCAAAACGCTTCTGGTGAAACAAATACTGCCTTTATTCGACTGTATTAGTCAACCACAATGTTACTTCACCTGTGAGAATGGGCACGTTGGTCAGATTATCGAGAGTTGCAATCGTTATATTTCACGAGGACACCCTGAATCACTTGATAGTATATGTTTATTTATTTAACCTGGCAAGATTAGGGCCATCAGGCCCTCTCTTACATCTAACCAGGCATTCTACTTATTTTACATTCATACGTTTTAGTAGGCATGTTAAACTACATCTAGTACAAAAAGTGAAATAAACAATTAGAAAGGTACACCTGGAAAAATACATATATATAGAGTTTATATTCGTAGATCATAAGTACTGTTATAATTAGACATTATTGAAGAGACAAATTTTAGATAGGAGTGCTAGCAGCAGGGAGTATGAGGGAGACTCATGGTGAAGGGAGGAGAAGAATATAGAGACATGATGAAACATAATTAAGGAAATATAAAGGAAAAGAAGATTGCCTGGCTAATAGAGATAGTTGAAGAGGAAGGCATCTCAGGAGCAAGATAGGAGACGCTAGCTTTGCTATTTGACGGATGAGAGGATTGGCCTGGTACATTAATTTTATGGAGAACTTTATGAGGATGATAGTAGGAAATGCTTCAACTTCTTCTTAAAAGCAGCAGGAGATTGAATTTTGCGCAAGGTAAGGGGCAGTTTGTTCCAGAGGCGGACAGCGGCAACTGAGAAGGAGTTTGCAAAAGTTTTTGTTTTGTGAGTGGGCACAGTTACGATACCAAATAAGAGTGACCTTGTGTTTCGATTATGATGGCATGACAGGTTTTTAATCTCTGAAGCAAGGTACTGGGGTGCTTGCGCGACGAGGAGTCTGTGAAGTAGACATAGAGTGTGGTAGTCATGCACAACTGTCTTGGAATCATTCACAATGCGACGCGTTTTCCTTAGTCATTACTCTACTTGTTTACTGCGAGGGCTATCCACAAAGTACATTACGTTTTGGAATTAAAAATAAATAAAGTATTGGAATTTTTTTTTATTATATACAAATGAAAGCCACACTTAAATACTACTTTTCTACATAGTTGCCATTTAAATTAAGGCACTTATTGTACCGATGGACGAGCTTGGAAATTCCTTCGTCGCAAAATTCGGCCGCCTGCGCCTTCAACCACGTGGTTACCTCTTCTTGAAGCTGTGCGTCGTCATCAAAACAGTGCATAGCCAACCACTTCTTCATTGCTGGGGATAAGTGGAAGTCGCTTGGCGCCAGGTCGGGACTGTACGGCGGATGAGGAAACAACTCCCACTTAAAAGATTCGAGAACTTCACGAGTGGCATTTGCCGTGTGGGCCCGGACGTTGTCGTGAATCAGCAAGATCTTTGAGCCCAACTTTCCCCTGCGCTTGTTTTGTATTGCTCTTCTGAGGTTGTGCAGAGTTTGGCAATACCTTTGAGAGTTTATTGTAGTGTCTCTTTCCAGGAAATCCACAAAAATCACACCTTTTCTGTCCCAAAAGACAGTCGCCATCACCTTCCTTGCCGACATTGTCTGCATGCATTTCTTGGGTTTTTGGGGGGAATTTGTGTGCCCCGACTGCATTGACTGCAATTTTGTCTCGCAGTTCACCCAGGTTTCGTTACCAGTAACGATGCGATCGAGTAATGAGTCGCCATCTTTCTCGTAAGCGTCCAAAAACGTTAACGCTGCAGCCATTCGCTGATTTTTGTGAATCTCTGTCAAGATTTTTGGTATCCATCTTCATCTACATCTACATCTACATTTATACTCCGCAAGCCACCCAACGGTGTGTGGCGGAGGGCACTTTACGTGCCACTGTCATTATCTCCCTTTCCTGTTCCAGTCGCGTATGGTTCGCGGGAAGAACGACTGTCTGAAAGCCTCTGTGCGCGCTCTAATCTCTCTAATTTTACATTCGTGATCTCCTCGGGAGGTATAAGTAGGGGGAAGCAATATATTCGATACCTCATCGAGAAACGCACCCTCTCGAAACCTGGCGAGCAAGCTACACCGCGATGCAGAGCGCCTCTCTTGCAGAGTCTGCCACTTGAGTTTGTTAAACATCTCCGTAACGCTATCACGGTTACCAAATAACCCTGTGACGAAACGCGCCGCTCTTCTTTGGATCTTCTCTATCTCCTCCGTCAACCCGATCTGGTACGGATCCCACACTGATGAGCAATACTCAAGTATAGGTCGAACGAGTGTTTTGTAAGCCACCTCCTTTGTTGATGGACTACATTTTCTAAGGACTCTCCCAATGAATCTCAACCTGGTACCCGCCTTACCAACAATTAATTTTATATGATCATTCCACTTCAAATCGTTCCGCACGCATACTCCCAGATATTTTACAGAAGTAACTGCTACCAGTGTTTGTTCCGCTATCATATAATCATACAGTAAAGGATCCTTCTTTCTATGTATTCGCAATACATTACATTTGTCTATGTTAAGGGTCAGTTGCCACTCCCTGCACCAAGTGCCTATCCGCTGCAGATCTTCCTGCATTTCGCTACAATTTTCTAATGCTGCAACTTCTCTGTATACTACAGCATCATCCGCGAAAAGCCGCATGGAACTTCCGACACTATCTACTAGGTCATTTATATATATTGTGAAAAGCAATGGTCCCATAACACTCCCCTGTGGCACGCCAGAGGTTACTTTAACGTCTGTAGATGTCTCTCCATTGAGAACAACATGCTGTGTTCTGTTTGCTAAAAACTCTTCAATCCAGCCACACAGCTGGTCTGATATTCCGTAGGCTCTTACTTTGTTTATCAGACGACAGTGCGGAACTGTATCGAACGCCTTCCGGAAGTCAAGGAAAATGGCATCTACCTGGGAGCCTGTATCTAATATTTTCTGGGTTTCATGAACAAATAACGCGAGTTGGGTTTCACACGATCGCTGTTTCCGGAATCCATGTTGATTCCTACATAGTAGATTCTGAGTTTCCAAAAACGACATGATACTCGAGCAAAAGACATGTTCTAAAATTCTACAACAGATCGACGTCAGAGAGATAGGTCTATAGTTTTGCGCATCTGCTCGACGACCCTTCTTGAAGACTGGGACTACCTGTGCTCTTTTCCAATCATTTGGAACCTTCTGTTCCTCTAGAGACTTGCGGTACACGGCTGTTAGAAGGGGGGCAAGTTCTTTCGCGTACTCTGTGTAGAATCGAATTGGTATCCCGTCAGGTCCAGTGGACTTTCCTCTGTTGAGTGATTCCAGTTGCTTTTCTATTCCTTGGACACTTATTTCAATGTCAGCCATTTTTTCGTTGGTGCGAGGATTTAGAGAAGGAACTGCAGTGCGGTCTTCCTCTGTGAAACAGCTTTGGAAAAAGGTGTTTAGTATTTCAGCTTTACGCTTGTCATCCTCTGTTTCAATGCCATCATCATCCCAGAGTGTCTGGACATGATGTTTCGAGCCACTTACTGATTTAACGTAGGACCAGAACTTCCTGGGATTTTCTGTCAAGTCGGTACCTAGTATTTTACTTTCGAATTCACTGAACGCTTCACGCATAGCCCTCCTTACGCTAACTTTGACATCGTTTAGCTTCTGTTTGTCTGAGAGGTTTTGGCTGCGTTTAAACTTGGAGTGAAGCTCTCTTTGCTTTCGCAGTAGTTTCCTAACTTTGTTGTTGTACCACGGTGGGTTTTTCCCGTCCCTCACAGTTTTGCTCGGCACGTACCTGTCTAAAACGCATTTAACGGTTGTCTTGAACTTTTTCCATAAACACTCAACATTGTCAGTGTCGGAACAGAAATTTTCGTTTTGATCTGTTAGGTAGTCTGAAATCTGCCTTCTATTACTCTTGCTAAACAGATAAACCTTCCTCCCTTTTTTTATATTCCTATTAACTTCCATATTCAGGGATGCTGCAACGGCCTTATGATCACTGATTCCCTGTTCTGCACTTACAGAGTCGAAAAGTTCGGGTCTGTTTGTTATCAGTAGGTCCAAGATGTTATCTCCACGAGTCGGTTCTCTGTTTAATTGCTCGAGGTAATTTTCGGATAGTGCACTCAGTATAATGTCACTCGATGCTCTGTCCCTACCACCCGTCCTAAACATCTGAGTGTCCCAGTCTATATCTGGTAAATTGAAATCTCCACCTAAGACCATAACATGCTGAGAAAATTTATGTGAAATGTATTCCAAATTTTCTCTCAGTTGTTCTGCCACTAATGCTGCTGAGTCGGGGGGTCGGTAAAAGGAGCCAATTATTAACCTTGCTCGGTTGTTGAGTGTAACCTCCACCCATAATAATTCACAGGAACTATCCACTTCTACTTCACTACAGGATAAACTACTACTAACAGCGACGAACACTCCGCCACCGGTTGCATGCAATCTATCCTTTCTAAACACCGTCTGTGCCTTTGTAAAAATTTCGGCAGAATTTATCTCTGGCTTCAGCCAGCTTTCTGTACCTATAACGATTTCAGCTTCGGTGCTTTCTATCAGCGCTTGAAGTTCCGGTACTTTACCAACGCAGCTTCGACAGTTTACAATTACAATACCGATTGCTGCTTGGTCCCCGCATGTCCTGACTTTGCCCCGCACCCGTTGAGGCTGTTGCCCTTTCTGCACTTGCCCGAGGCCATCTAACCTAAAAAACCGCCCAGCCCACGCCACACAACCCCTGCTACCCGTGTAGCCGCTTGTTGCGTGTAGTGGACTCCTGACCTATCCAGCGGAACCCGAAACCCCACCACCCTATGGCGCAAGTCGAGGAATCTGCAGCCCACATGGTCGCAGAACCGTCTCAACCTCTGATTCAGACCCTCCACTCGGCTCTGTACCAAAGGTCCGCAGTCAGTCCTGTCGACGATGCTGCAGATGGTGAGCTCTGCTTTCATCCCGCTAGCGAGACTGGCAGTCTTCACCAAATCAGATAGCCGCCGGAAGCCAGAGAGGATTTCCTCCGATCCATAGCGACACACATCATTGGTGCCGACATGAGCGACCACCTGCAGATGGGTGCACCCTGTACCCTTCATGGCATCCGGAAGGACCCTTTCCACATCTGGAATGACTCCCCCCGGTATGCACACGGAGTGCACTTTGGTTTTCTTCCCCTCCCTTGCTGCCATATCCCTAAGGGGCCCCATTACGCGCCTGACGTTGGAGCTCCCAACTACCAGTAAGCCCACCCTCTGCGACTGCCCGGATCTTGCAGACTGAGGGGCAACCTCTGGAACAGGACAAGCAGCCATGTCAGGCTGAAGATCAGTATCAGCCTGAGACAGAGCCTGAAACCGGTTCGTCAGACAAACTGGAGAGGCCTTCCGTTCAGCCCTCCGGAATGTCTTTCGCCCCCTGCCACACCTTGAGACGACCTCCCACTCTACCACAGGTGAGGGATCAGCCTCAATGCGGGCAGTATCCCGGGCAACCACAGTCGTAGTCCGATCGGGGGATGCGTGGGACGAGCTGGCCGTCCCCGACAAACCCCCATCCGGACCCCCACAGTGATGCCCATTGGCAACAGCCTCAAGCTGTGTGACCGAAGCCAACACTGCCTGAAGCTGGGAGCGAAGGGATGCCAACTCAGCCTGCATCCGAACACAGCAGTTGCAGTCCCTATCCATGCTAAAAACTGTGCAAAGAACGTCTGAACTAATCTACAGAGAGCGCAAACAAAACGACACAAAATTGAAGCGGTTATTAAAATACAAGATTGCCTAGTAAATGCAGTAATGCTGCCACTTGTGCACTGCTGACACACTGCTCGGCGTCGGAAGGAGACTACGCGATTTAACACTATTCGAGTACTAAAACGTGATGCTACAACTCTCAAATACTATAATACGCCCGAAATTTATGAATTAAACAATGCAAGTACCAAAAACACGCAAAGAAATTAAGAATTAAACTATGTAACAAATGAGTGAGCTAGGAGTATACGACTTGCTGCTGCAGCTGCTTATCCAACGGCGGCAGGGAGCACACTGACTGTGACCAACCGACACTGGCCGTTCAAAACAAAAACAGTTGACAGACGACTACGCGAATTTACACTATTCAGGTACTAAAACGCGATGCTACAACTCTCAAATACTATAATACGCCCGAAATTTATGAATTAAACAATGCAAGTACCAAAAACACGCAAAGAAATTAAGAATTAAACTATGTAACAAATGAGTGAGCTAGGAGTATACGACTTGCTGCTGCAGCTGCTTATCCAACGGCGGCAGGGAGCACACTGACTGTGACCAACCGACACTGGCCGTTCAAAACAAAAACAGTTGACAGACGACTACGCGAATTTACACTATTCAGGTACTAAAACGCGATGCTACAACTCTCAAATACTATAATACGCCCGAAATTTATGAATTAAACAATGCAAGTACCAAAAACACGCAAAGAAATTAAGAATTAAACTATGTAACAAATGAGTGAGCTAGGAGTATACGACTTGCTGCTGCAGCTGCTTATCCAACGGCGGCAGGGAGCACACTGCACAAAACTTGCGGTAACCAAGCTTTTCGGTAATGATTTCGTGCAACAAACTTCGTGAAATTTGTGGAAAACTCATAGAGAGTTCCGTTATTGTGAAATTACGGTTTTGATGGACCGCGGCATCGACTTTTTCGACAAGTTCGGCAGTCACTATGCTGGGTCTTCCACTTCGCTCTTCGTCGTGAACGTTAGTTCGGCCATTTTTAAATTTTATGACCCATTGACGCACTCCACCTTCAGTGATTATGTTGTCCCCATACACTTCACAAAGCTGCCGATAGATTTCTATCGGTGTACAGTCTTTTGCAGTCAGAAACCTTATTACAGCACGCACTTCACGCTTCGCGGCATTTTCAATTAACGATGACATTTCAAACTGTCACAGTAACTCAACGGAGTACAGCACGAACCTCTCACTAGCACGGCAGGATGCCGACTGAGCGCCGGAATGCCGTGACACCAAGATGGCCGCGCTAGCCACGCCCCTAACGGACACAAACGAAAACGTAATGTACTTTGTGGATAGCCCTCGTATAACGTCATCACGTGTATCCTATAACGTCCACGAAAGGCCAAGTGCAATAATGTGGTCCACTGGCAGTGCGGCCAGAGACAGTGGCATTCAGGTGGCAGCTGGTTGAGAGAGTAAACAAATGAGAACTTTGACCGCCCAGGGGCAGACCGCCGGAGCCGGCGAACGAGCCCCGCCTTCCTCTCACTGGTCTGGAAACCTCTGTCTGTGCTCTGTGCCCCCGCGGAAGCAGAACTGACACATGTGTACAGGAATCGCCGGTCCCTTCTGGTTTCGCGAGTAGTGCGCGAACCCCATGTTGGTCCAGTATTACCCCATGTTGGTCCAGTATTAGTCTCTTCACTCATTTGAAAACAGGAAAAGAAGATGACGAGCAGTGCAGAATGCACAATGCAAGGCATAGTGGAGTAGATAAAGCATCTGGTACCAGCTAACATGTAATCGATCGCTGAAGTTGGCAGCATTGTAGACGATGCAGTTCAAGGGTTGACCTTTGCCGGTATCTTATGCAACCATTGCTCAAAACAAACCCTACCTAAAATAGCCACATTAAGGTGTCTGCCTTATAACAGCCGGTTCTAACGCTAAAAGCGTTAATGTAATTTTGCCTCTGGTCCAGATAGACATTTTTCTATCACACAGTAATACTGAATGTGCGCTATTGTCTCCAGTTGGTAATAACTGCGTCCTTGGCTCCGACATTTGGTCTGATACCTCGAAGAGACAAATTTAAAGTTTTTACACCAGTCTTCGATCTACTGCATATGAGCATAATGTATAGTACGACAGACGAGCAAGCAGTTACCTCCACTCTCGGCAGTCCCATTAACCCTTTGAAGATCGAATTAACTTCTATACCCAACATTGGTGTAATAATTGTTAGACATTTGTGAATGAAAACTGTCTCAGTTGCAAAATTGTTATTATAAATAACAATTGTGTGTGTCGCCCTTATAATGCATCATCAAATTATCTACATCCAATAGAACAACAAAATACTATGACAAAAAATGGTTCAAATGGCTCTGAGCACTATGGGACTTAACATCTGAGGTCATCAGTCCCCTAGAACTTAGAGCTACTTAAACCTAACTAACCTAAGGGCATCACACACACCAATGCCCGAGGCAGGATTCGAACCTGCGACCGTAGCGGTCGCGCGATTCCAGACTGAAGCGGTTAGAACCGATCGGCCACACCGGCCGGCAATACTATGACAATACCAATTGTTATTAATAAAAACAATTTTGTAACCGAGACTGTTTTCATTCAAATAAGATTTATAACCAGTTGCTGCATCATATGGCCAGAATGGACTGGAACTAATTGTTAGATTGTTTCCTAAATGCATGGCCTACAAGTCAATATTCGCACTTTTCAACTATTATTTATAGAAGTATCATTATTTTACATAGTACGTATAAGTTTTATTAAAATCGAGCTGATATATATTTAGAGAAACATTTTACGAGGCAAGGGAGTGAATTTCGTTAAAGGAAGTGACTAAGCAGTAATATTGTCTGTAGAGTATATCATTAACAGAAGCGTTTGAAATGTGAAGTTAAAGAGGAATGGTGAAGATTAGATGGGTACATCAAATAATTAATGAGAAGGTAATGAATCGAATTGGCGAGAATAGAAAATTATGCCATAACGTGGCTAAAAGAAGGGATCGACTGATAGGGCATATCTAGGAAACGTCTGTTAGTTAATTGAAGAACTTTGTGTGTGTGTGGGGGGGGGGGGGGGGGTATAAATTGTAGAGGAAGACCAAGAACTGACTAAGTCGCAGTATTCATGGATCATGAGGAGGCTTAAAGAGGATAGACTACCTTGGAGAGCTGCATCAAACTAGTCTTCAAACTGATGACCACGACAATATCAGGATGTAATTGTAAAAAAAAATTAACGTTTATGAAATTTTTGAAAGCAAAGATGAGTACATAATTCACTCTGATGCATACATGCAGACTAAAGCGATGTATGAAAATTTGTATAAAGGATGGATTCGAACCTTGGTCTTCTGCTCATTAGGTAGATTCTCCAATCACTGCACATCAAATACAGTTGGAGAGCCTCTGGAATGCTATCCGACTTTAAGGGGAATACCAAGTGGGCTGAGACGTGAATGGGAGTTTGGACTGAGGAGGGAGGCATGCTAGGTTAGTTTCTGAGCTAGAGCAAAGCCATTGTGCCTGGGTGGCGTAGGGGTTAGCGCATTCTGCCCAGTGAGCAAGAGACCCAGGTTCGAATCCTGGTGCAAATTTCCATTTCGATAGTAGGCAATGAAAACCTCGTAACTCCATTTCGTTAACGGTTTCTTAAAAAATAATACAAAATGTACAAATCAAGTTGCTTCGTGTGTAACTATATTGCAGAAGCCTCGTTATTCACAGATTAGAGAAATCTTTGCACTTTCGAATCTATTTCTGATAATGGCATTACTGATTTTGTAAACATTAAGTTTTCACAGACAGATGGAGTTAAAAGGTTTTCATTGCCTACGATCGATTTGTCACTTCAGATTGCATATACACATCATAGTTACCTGAGACCTGAAAAGGTCTACTTTATCTATATGACTTGCTTGGGTCCTTTACTGGAAGTAGCTTTTTTACTGCTTTATGCGCATAATGCTGTATCTCTTATTTGTGTGTGAAAAAATTTGCCGTTCGCTTCGTTTCATCTTTCGTCCAACTGAGAGATGCGTTATAAGAACAAAATTACACTGGGTCACGCTGACCTCCATTGCTGCAGTTCCACATGATGAAACTGTTCACTACTGAGACATCTAAAAATTAAAATGGGGAATCCTAGATTTTTATGACCTCAGAACATATTTTCACCCGCATAAAAGAAAATAATTCATAGAAACAGATGCTAGATAGAAATATAAAGATTCATAATGAAGAAATGCAGAATTCTGCGGCCGTCACAAAGACGTTAGTTCGGCCACTAACCGTTTCCACGGTTACACTATCATCATCAGGTACAGGGACAGATTTGCAGAGATATTCGTAGTGGAAAGCACTTACAATTTCTTACAGCAACAAGTGAGGTTGCAACTTGCACTGTTAATAATTAAATGAATTCGTCGCCGCATCTATAAATAAGATGTAGCAAGTGATATAGTACTTACAGCGCAAGGAGGAGAGTATGTGTGCTGCATTCTGAAGTGGAAAATCATATGTTTTCCTCACCGTTCATTAGTCACTCAGTGTTGTGGTTATGTAGCAAAGAAGTTTTGTTTACCCCCAAAGATTTTAAGGCCAAAGAAATTACATAACAAGCAGAAGATGTATCAGGATATGTAACTGCATTTTCTATTTTATTTTGGCACAGACAATGAGGAATTTTATCAGTAGGAATTGATTAAACTTAATTTCAGTATATGACAAAATTTTCTGCAATAGCATATGAGATCGAAAAAAACTAAATAAATTATGAAACTCTTCAAAGTGCACGAAAATGGTTCCACGTACGTTGTCTCAGTGACAACGATTAGGACTATGAGGTAATGGGAGTTAACACATAAATTATACGAGAAAATAGTTACTTATCTGATAAGCAAATAGTTCCACAATGATCACTTATTGTGTAACAATTTTGAGATCTACATGAAAAAATAGATAAATACCCGATAAACGCGTAAAAATAAGTCAAACATGCACAAATTTATTCAATACTGTCGAAACTTTTTATAAAAAAATTGCTTGATTTCCTACCACAACATGTTCAATGAGTGAATTCTGGTCTGCTATCTTTCTATGGAAGAAAATGTTTGAGCTTTATTTAAATTGTGAATCATCTCGAGGTCAACATTTCTGTTGTCAACGGTGTTATCTTTGATATAATATGTGACTATTGCAGATTTTGGTAGCCTGTCTTATCGGAATGTGCTCATGCGTTCCTTGAACCTAATGTGAAAGCTATGGCCAGTTTGTCCAATATACTGGGCAGAACATTCACTGCAAGTAAATCCAGATTCGATGAATTTGTCGCAACTAGTTTTAATACTGTGGAACACAGTGTAATCTGTAATGGATGTAACTTTTATAGAGACTGAGGCTAAAAATGAATTCCTCTCCAGTAACTGACCGTAAGATATACATGCAGAACTGTGTACATATTATAGAAAGCACCCTAATAAAGGTAAGAAATATCTTTAATGACTGAACTATCTCAAAAACTCAACGTAAAATACCTGAAAATGCCTCTGCACAACACACTCGATACCCTTGCGTACCAATTAAGCGAAAACTTATATCACAGCAACGCACAGAAGTGCGATATTCCAATTCTGCGACTACTGAGAAGCAAATATTTTGAGTGGGACATATGCGTCCCATTTGTAACGAAAGAGTTAGAATCTGAGAAAATTACGAAACGCTGGTAATGTTTATCACGAGTTACGCTTCTTATTGCTTTTATTTCTCACCAGTGTTTATTAATGACACGGTAATAATAGCGACATCGGCAGTGACGAGACTACGCTAACTGAATACCGAGTAAAGTTAGTTTCTGAACCTGGAATCACTGAAATGAATGACAAAAAACTGAAACTACAGGAAAACGTTTTTTAAGTGAGGCAATAAAATAACGGGACGGGTATGACGCAGCTGCTTCGGACTGAAGAAGGAAACCATTACACAATCACAATAAAAAAAGTGAAGCTTTGCTTTTATTCCTTGCGGTGGGCCTTTTTTCTTATCTCAGCCAAATTGCACAGCAGTTTATTCTAGACAATAACAGCTAACACTGACAAAGGATTTCAGTCGTTTCAAGGCCTTGCAGATCATTGGTGACTTTGATTCACTCTCACATATTACGTTGTGAGAAAATAAGGTGTACTCGAGATGTACTGACCAAATTTAAATAAAATTATCCAACAACCAGTAATGATAGATTCCAGCAGTAAAAAATGCCTGTCGAATGATGTCATTTGAGCAAAAGAAAGAAAAAATTAATGACTGGCTAACGAACAAGATTTTGGAACAGGACTGGTATTATGGAACAAGACGACATGTAGTGAATATCGGATTGTGCATCCATATCTTCCATATTAAAATATTCTACCGTTAAGCGATGGAAAATTGTTAGTTTACTCTGCCCCTGACACACAAGCTCCCGAAGGAACAAAAAAACCTGTAAATAAGATGAGATAGGAGGGCCGTCTGAAATAAATTTTTAAAATACAAATCTTTTTATTGTTTCATGAAACATTCGTCTTTGAGATGCTTACACTTCCTCATACGCTGGAATTAATTCTAGGAACTTTTTCCTCTCCGGTAATGAATATAATTTTGGGAAAGGATTAAACAGATTCTCGATGTGATGAAAATGGGTGTCCACCTGTTTTTTGTTTCGCTTGAGGAAACAAAAGACTTCGGTAGGCGATACAGATAACGTGAATATTGCCTGTGAGATGCTTTTCTCCATCAAATAAAAAATTGTTCGACGTGTTGTGTACTCCTGATGTCATGATGAAGAATGATACGTTTTCGGTTGTTTTCCTGATTTCTTCGACAATTTGCTGCAAAAAGTCTGTTGTCTACTATGCAATATTGGCTGTTTACTGATCTGCTAAAGCAGCCCTGGGCAATCTTTGTTGGTCTACAGGCCTGATTCCCACTGTTAACTAACATCGAGGACTGCCTCGCCACGTGACGTGACAACAGCGCTCCTAGCGCTTACAGTCAAAACCATAGAATTCGTGTCGTTAATGTCCATGGTGTAACGCTCGAATATGAATGACAGCTCTTTCCTGGCACGCCACGCATGTAAATTATGCCTCAAAACAGAAGTATTTGAGAGTACATTACATTCGTTTTATGTTCATGCCGTCATCAGATGTTTATATTTAATTAAACGTTATAAATACTATTTCTTTACTTAGGGCGTATAAAAAAGCTGTCTTAAAAATTCAGTTACAAAATTCTGTAACGCTGTCAGTGAAGAAACAACGTTCACAACACGTAAATAAATGTAAGCGTCTGAAAATGGAATGCCAGGCATCTGGAAGTGTCGTCAAGGAGAAATAAACGCCTACAAAAGCAGCGGGTTTCAGTTAATTCATTACAAATTACACACAATTGCAATAGCTGCAGTGTTGTAATATGTCCACAATCTCTCTCCTACAAATTCCTTTTGCGGCCGAATTGAAACCAATCGCTGGCTGGGTCCACCCAACCCATGTTCTAAACCGATGATCCATCTTCATACCAGGGTACAACTTAAACAAATATACACTCTGAATTGTCAAAACAAACTGTTAGTATAACATTCCCAATGTTGAGATGGCTGAATAGGCACGTTCCAAAAGCCAATAAAAAATTAAATTAAAAAAAGTAAAGGTCAGGGCCTGGCCAGCTTAACCAAAGAAGGGAGCTATCATTTTTACGGAAATGCTTCTCGAAGGAACCACATCTGTAGATTTCGGTCGATCTTGACCCACCCAAACAGCTGAGTGCCGCTTAGTTTCCGGTTCCTACAAATATATACAGATTTCATCAACTGTTATGATACTGTATATGGATATTGCATTTCGCCGGTTGAATTTTTAGAGCTTTTCCGTACTAAAAGTGACACGAACATTTTTCTGAGCTCAGGTCAAATTGTGCGAAACCCATGGAGTACAGAACTTCTCACACCCAAAATTTTCACGTGAAATCAAATTTTCTGCGGTCTTCGAATGCCCAGGATTGCCTGCAGCTAAAGGAAAGCCACATGCCGATCCTGTTCAACCACAGTACGTACAGCGCTGATATTTTTGGGAATAACTAACGATTTTGATCGACCTTAACGAAATTCTACGCTGACCGACTACCCCCACGACTAAATTCTAGGAACTGAGTATTAGCTAGTTCATTAATTCGTATCATGAGGCGAGGGTGAGTAGGCTGCGTTCTAGTTCTCGTACCAAGGCAGAATTGGGGAACTGAAGCTACAGGACATATGACTCCTGACAGATACGTAAAATTAAAACCAAATGCATATTACTGTAATAGGTAAGAAACTTTCAGAATGAATTTTTCACTCTGCTCCAGAATATGTGCACTTTTGAAATTCTTGCAGAACTGTATGCCACATCAGAGCTGGAACCCGGAAGGAAAAGTTCCCTGTTAGAGTTCCTTTACGACAAATAGTTTTAAGCTGCTAGGAAGTTTCAAGAAAGAAAATTGCGTAATTGATTAGGCACTGAAAGAATGGCGTGGGCGAATGAAAATGAAACTACAGACACACAGTTGGTTCTTCAAAACATGATTCTGTATCGTGAGCCGCCAATAAACTTGAGAACTTCTTTCACATAATAGGTGGAGAGGTTGTTCATCCCCTACGGCCTACACAATGGACAAAGCGAGAAAGGAAAAGACGAGTCTGGTTGTTTTGTTCTGTTCTTTATCTGTCCCAGCCGGCCGCTGTGGCCGAGCGGTTCTCAGCGCTTCAGTCTGCTGCTGCTACGGTCGCAGGTTCGAATCCTGCCTCTAGAATGGATGTGTGTGATGTCCTTAGGTTAGTTAGGTTTAAGTAGTTCTAAGTCTAGGGGACTGATGACCTCAGATGTTAAGTCCCATAGTGCTCAGAGCACCTGAACCATCGATCTGTCCCATCCTTGCCCAGCTACACATGTAAGTATTAAATGTCTTTATACATTAGTTACACTGAGGTGACAAAAATCATCGGACGCACCTATACACATAACTGTAGTGTCGCGTACACAAGGTATAAAAATGCAGTACAGTGGCTGAGCTTTCATTTGTACTCTCATTTGAAAAGTTTTCCGACTTGATTATGACCGCACGACGGAAATTAACAGACTTCGAACGCGGAATGGCAGATGGAGCTAGACTCATAGGACATTCCATTTCGGAAACTGTCAGGTAATTCAATATTCCAATATCCACGGTGTCAAGAGTGGATCCTAGACGATTGGAAAAACATGGACCGGTCAGATGAGTCCACATCTCAGTTGGTTACAGATGATGATAGGGTTCGAGTGTGATGCAGACCCCACGAAGCCATGGACCCAAGTTGTCAACAAGGCACTGTGCAAGATGGTGGAGGTTCCATATTGGGGTGTATTGTGTTTACATGGAATGGACTGGGTTGTCTGGTCCAACTGAAACGATCATTGACTGGAAAAAGTTACGTTCAGCTATCTGGAGATCATTTGCAGCCATTCATGGCCTTCACGTTCCCAAAAAACGATTGAATTTGTATGGATGACAGTGCCCATGTCACGAGGCCACAACTGTTCGTGTCTGGTTGGAAGAACATTCTGGACAATTCGAGCGATTGATTTGGTTACACATCAAGCATTTATGAGACAGTTCGTGCATAAAATCCTGCATCGGCAACGCTTTCGCCATTATAAACAGCTGTAGCAAGGCTCAATATTTCTGCGGGGGCTCCCAACGTCTTGTTTAGTTCAAAAAAGGGTTCAAATGGCTCTGAGCAGTATGCGACTTAACTTCTGAGGTCATCAGTCGCCTAGAATTTAGAAATAATTAAACCTAACTAACCTAAGGACATCACACACATCCATGCCCGAGGCAGGATTCGAACCTGCGACCGTAGCAGTCGCTCGGTTCCAGACTGTAGCGCCTAGAACCGTCTTGTTTAGTTCATGCCATATTGAGCTGCTTCACTATCCAGGACAAAAGGAGGTCCGAGACGATACTGGAAAGTATCCCATGAATTTTGTCACCTCAGTGTACTATGATGCAATAAAGAAAACTAAGCACTAAACTTGGAATAATCATACCAACTCCAACTAGAAATAGGTATTCAAATACCAAACTCTAATAATAAAAGCCAAAAGAAAAGTGTGGAACGCTTATATTCTCATTTGATTCACTCACTCCAGCAGGATGGGCTGGTCACTTCTATGTAAACAAAGGGGCAGCAGTAATAGCTGTGAAGGGACAACCAATAATCGTAACCACTCAAATAGCACAACGCATTAAATAAGGAGCAGAAATCGTGCCACCAGAGCCACCTACTCAGGCAGAAGCAAAAGACAAAGATTGCAAAGAATTGAGCACAAATAAAAAGGATCCTTCACTGTCGGTCCCGTTCCTGCAAGGCGAATTCAAGGCGGCTGTAAAATCAATAATGAATAAGAATGAGGAAAGCAAACGGAATTTATTTGCTATTCCGTGAATAGACGGGAATAGTTCCTGATAACACAGCCAGCTAGAGGGCATTATAAGGAACAGAATTGAAAGCGGCCGTTAGTATCACTACCGTAGACCTGTCAGCAGCTTATGACACAGTCTCGCTTGAAGGCCATACCCTGAAGCTCGAATAATGCATATCTAGCACGCAACTCGCACATGATAAAATAGGTTAATAAATCTACAATTCAAAAACACAATTCGGATCCATCACTAGCAAGTCAAAGAGAGAGAGAGAGAGAGAGAGAGAGAGAGAGAGAGAGAGAGAGAGAGAGAGCGAGAGCGAGAGAGAGGAATGTATATTTGCACCAGTGTTATTTCGCATTCATATCAGCGACATGTCATTTACTGTATGTCAGTGGTATGGCTATGAAGACGATTTGGTAATCGCAACTCAAACTAAATCACTCGGAAAAAGAAAGTGAATTTTAACGAAAAATATGCATATTCCATAACTGTTACAAAAAGTGGAGGCTACTCCTGAACTCCTGCAAAAGTGAGGTGAGTGCATTCCGCCTTAACAGCGGCCTATAGCAATTAAAAAATTAAACGCCACGTTCGGTTGGAAGAGAGTACGATACAACTTCCCTCTTAAATATCTTGCTGTTGAGCTACAATGCTCATTAATATGGAAGCAGCACCTTGAAAGTACGAACAAAAAAGAAAATCTAGAAACAACGCCGTCGAGAAACTTGATGGACAGCATGAGAACATGGGGGCCGAAGAAAAATTTTGCGCAACGTTAACTATTCTACCGCGAAATATTGTGCTCCCAAGTGGTTCAAAAACACACACGTTAAAAAAATTAGATGTATAACTGAATGAGACCATGAGGATAATAACCGGTACATTAATACCAACTCCGTCACTATGGCTATTTGTGCTGAGGCCGGCCTGTGAGGCCGAGAGGTTCTAGGCGCTTCGGTCTGGAACCACGCGATTGCTACGGTCGCAGGTTCGAATCCTGCCTCGGGCATGGATGTGTGTGATGTCCTTAGGTTAGTTAGGTTTAAGTATTCTAAGTTCTAGGGGACTGATGACCTCAGATGTTAAGTCCATAGTGTTCAGAGCCATTTGAACCATTTGGGCTGAGCACCGCTGCACCACTTAAGCTAAGGCGAGAACGGGCAGTTTCACGCTTCACGCTAGTGGAAGAATTTCCATGACCGACTGACCGAAAGACCTCCCCATCCACATGAGCATGGAAGATCTACCACAGCATTGGTCGATATCCTGGAAATTAATCTGGGAAAATATTACTAGACCAAATTTCGATATTAGTGAAGGATGGAAAAGGAGATGGACAACAAGTATCAATTACTTAGATATCGCAGAATCCGTGGAAGAACTCCGGGATGAATCTTCCTAGGAAAGAGGTGACAAGGCTAAACAGAAAAAGAACGAGCTATTTGAGGTGCAACTCCATGAAGCATAGGTGGGACATACCATTTCTGCGGCCGGCATCTCACAGTGGAGAACATGAGCAAACTGTAGAACACATAGTACAAGAGCGCCAAGCAAGGAAGTATCAACGAAATATGGGAGATGTGACGAAGCAACCGATTCTGTCGTGATCTGGTTGACGGCGTAGAATTTGAAAATCTAAAAATGTCTATCTTCCAGCAGTGTATGATGTTCGCGTATACTAAAATATCAGCAACTATGGACATAATAAATCAGTTTATTAAATTGTGCATAGAACGATTCATTTGTTATTGTATTCCATAGCTCATTAATAGAACAACCGGTTTCGTTTTTGCACCACGTCTCTGTATCTCAGACTGATATATCTTTCACAATGATCCCTAAAAATTTGTTTCAAGCCATACTGACTGCAGCTGAAGTTGCTGTGAACACTGTAAAATGATGTAATGGCTTCAAACATTCCCCTTGGTGATGGTGGTTAGGTAGCGAATTTACGTTAATTTTTCTGAAAAATTCATCTCAATGATAATCTCACAGTTTCTAAAAATTATGTTCTTGTGTTGAAGATGAATATGACAGTCACCTTGTCACAAACTACAGGGCAAGGAGAAGGAATAAAAATTCTATTCGGGATGAGAAATGCTAAAATGCCGTAATGATGAACGCCGATATTACTGCTTTAAGGCGTCCTACACTGTAGGCTATCAAAATTCTGCCCGTTATTTTGCCGGAGTGCAACCCAGGAAAAATTGTTGTGATGAATCATCAGAGTATCGGGTGGGAGTTCCCGCAAACGGAATTAACAGGACCATCTTACTGATTGGTAGTAACCATGTGTACAGGCAGACGACGAAACTGACGAAGTGACAGCACGTCAGAGTAATCCATGTGCAACCATATCAATTGTTTGAACAATAAAACAATTTCAACATCATCGGAAAATTTTGGGGAGTTTCTGATCTACAATGTCAGGCTTATAACTAATAGAGAAGTTGTCGCAAAATGCCAAAAAATAAGTCATGTGTCTCACAGAACGTTCGCATTAAAGATTACTCAAGCAAAAATTAAGCATACATAATAGGCCTAGAAACAAAAGATACAAACGAAATAAGTTTATGGCTCTTCAAAATAATCTCCACTAAGCGTGAAATACTTTTGGCAAAGTTTGTTGAAATATAGATGGATATAGTCGGCGAAGGCTAAGTACTTGTGTCGTGTATCTTTCGATGTGTGATGCAGACAGTTTCGCACCGCGTGTGATTATTACTGCCTGAAGCAGTCAATAGGTCTAAAAACATTCATCAACAGACTCATTTTTATCGCTAACAGTGTGTAATTAAAGACTATGCAATTTCAGACGTTATTCCTCCTGCGCCCGTGTGAAAGCTTTCGAGAAGCTTCAGGTGAGGATGATATAAGCATCTGTTAGAACGTTTCGTATTAAAAATCGATCTATCGGCACGTGAAGTGAGAGAGGAACTGACTCCTACCAGTCTCGCTCGTGAGTTGATCGTCGTAGAATGATATCTGTGTACACGTGATTGGCAGCAGTGGCATTTGGACTTCGATCACGTTTGTGTCGTTGAAATGATCCTTTTCATTTCGGCAACCACGGCACGTAACTATCGAAGCCGGCTGTAACGCCCCCGGGTATGATCTCACGGTACTTCCTTATGAGTGGTACATACGTTACGCTATCTTACGTCACCAAGATTGATGTGAGCCGGCAATGCTTCTAGGCAGCGTAAACAGCCTGCAGCGAACAGTACAACTTCAGAACCGAGTGTGTCTATAGTATGTGGCGTGTGGAGTATCCTATGATGCCCACTGTAGGTGCTGAATGCGGAACAGTTTTCCTGGCAGCAAAGGTTTCGCGTCATTTCCGTTGGTGCCTCAGATTTTCGCATAAAATTTTTTTAATGTGTGTTGATCGTTAGAAGTATTAAAATGCCGCCAGTTTAGATTGCATCAAGCGAGTACCTAAAGTCTCCTCAACAGGAAGAGGCTAAAGTTAAAAAAATGTGGTCCGACAGGACTGCCCTCTGCTTCCATAAGAAGTCACTGATCCTTTTGTACACAAAAATATACAGATGCGTCGACTAGAAGGATTAAAAATACAGAGAGAAAGAAAAAGATATACTGCCTACTGCTATCTTATGAACAGGATGCACTAAATCTTAATATAGTGAATTCTTTGTGAAACTTGATAGCTGTTTGGTACGAAACATACGCATTTCATTGTCTGAGAGCACGTAACTGACAAATTGCCTGTCGACTAGGTCTGAATTTAAACTAACCTTAATGTCTGAAACTGCTTCGTCTTTACTTATTACTGTTGTAATACTTTACATAAAATTACCATCAAAATAAGAGCAGGCAAAAAAATTCAGTACGACGGGCATATCCGTTAGGACAGTGCGGCTAAATCTGGCGTTAATGGGTTATGGCAGCAGACGACCGACGAGAGTGACTTTGCTAACAGCACGACATCGTCTGCAGCCCCTCTCTTGGGCTCGCGACCATATCTGTTGGACCCTAGATTGGAAAACCGTGAACTGGTCAGATGACTCCTGATTTCAGTTGGTAAGAGCTAATGGTAGGGTTCGAATGGGGTACAGGCTCCACGAAGCCGTGGACCCAAGTTGTCAACAAGTTATTGGGAAATCTGTTGGTGAGTCCATAATGATGTGGACTGTTTTTACATGGAATGGACCGGGTCCTCTGGTCCAACTGAACCGACCATTGACCATTCGCAGCCATTCATGGAATTCATGTTTCCAAACCCCAACGGAATTTTTAAGGATGACGATGCGCCCTGTCACCGGGCCATAGTTGTTCGCGACTGGTTTAAAGTACATTCTGGACAATTGGAGCCACCCAGATCACTCGACATGAATTACATCGAAAATTGGTGGAAAATAATCGAGAGGTCAGTTCGTGCACAAGATATTGCACCAGAAACACTTTCACAGTTATGGACGGCTACAGAGGCAGGAAATATGTCTGGAGGGAACTTCCAGCGTTTTGTTGAGTCCATGTATGCTGCACTACGCCGGGCAATAGGCCCGACACGATATTTGGAGGCACTTCATGAGTTTTGTGACGACAGTGTGGTGTCCAGAATACGGGTGGCACGTCAGTCACTGCTGAACTGAGAGATCATCGCATCGACGGTCTTGAGGAACTTTTGCGCCGTTTCCAGATTGAAGGTCATGAATCTGCAGACAGAATTGTTGCACGAGATGAAACCTGGATACACTATCATCAACCAGAAATGAGAAGATCGAGTAAGGAATGGTTCGAAACCTCTTCACAATAAATAAATAAATAAATAAATAAACAAATAAATAAATCTGATATCAAGCTTCGGCAAGAAAAATCTTGCTCACTCTTTTTTGAGTAGCGTTGTGTGGTTAATGGGATTAACAGTTGGTCAAATCTGCTACAAAATCACCTTCAGCCCGGCATCAGGATAAACGAAGAGGGCTTCTGACTGGGGGGGCTTTGATGTTCGTCCCCATGTCTCCCATTCAGTGGTAGCGACAACGCAGGATATCAAATCTGAATATCTCGAACAGCCACTTTATTCATCATATTTTTCCTGGAGTGACTTTCATGTGTTCGGGCCGCTCAGACAAGAGCGGTAAGGCAAGCATATAGTTTCAGCAACAACGAAGAGGTGAAAACTGCGGTGTAGGACTGGCTGCATTCGCAGCCTCTAGAATTCTACTCATGGATATCCATGTCCTTCCGAGACGGTGGAATCCGTGCATTACGTATCATGGGCTCTACGTCGAAAAATTATAGATTTGCAAGGAGTGTCTGCAGGCGCCCCGGACAGCGGTGGGATACCAGACGACAGTCGTCCGCCATACAGTCCGACAACCAGAAGTGACGATCTGTTCGCATTTCTTTTCTCGGCAGGTCCCCTTTGGTTGCCAAGCGCAGCACCCCTACAGCACAGTGGTACGTCGACGATATTCTACGTCTCGTTTTGTTCCTCTTCGTGGAAAATCATCCTAGGCTCACATTTTAGCAATACAAAGCCCGCCCACACACGATGAGAATTTCTGCTGTTGTCTCCGCGCCTGCCAAACCTATCTTGGCCAGCGAAGTCCACGGATCTCTCCCATATTGAGCACGTTTGGAGCATTATGGGCAGGGCCCTCCAACCAATTCGGAACTTTGACTACTAATGCGCCAGTTGTACAGAACTTGGTACGTTATCCCTCAGGAGGACATCCAGTAATTCTACCAAGCAGAATAACTTCTTGCATAAGGGCCAGAGGTGGACAAACGCGTTAGTGACTTACTCAATTTGTAAAGCTCTTTGCCGGCCGGGGTGGCCGAGCGGTTCTAGGCGCTGCAGTGTGGAGCCGCGCGGCCGATACGGCCGCAGATTCGAATCATGCCTCGGGCATGGATGTGTGTGATGTCCTTAGGTTAGTTAGGTTTAAGTAGTTCTAAGTTCTAGAGGACTGATGACCTCAGAAGTTAAGTCCCATAGTGCTCAGAGCCATTTGTAAAGCTCTTTCTCTTGAATATAGCATCCAATTTTTCTGAAATTGTCATCATTTATTTATCTTTACATGTACGTCACATCTGTATAGTGCGAAAATTGGCAACTGGCCCTAAATAACAAAAAGTGTGAGGTCATCCACGTGAGTGCTAAAAGGAATCTTTTGAACTTCGGTTACACCATAAATCAGTCAAATCTAAAGGCCGTAAATTCGACTAAATACCTACGAATTACAATTACGAACGACTTAAATTGAGAGGAACACATAGAAAATGTTGTGGGGAAGGTTAACCAAGGACTGCGTTTTATTGGCACGACACTTAGAAAATGTAACATATCTGCTAAGTAGACTGCCTGCACTACGCTTGTCCGTCCTGTTTTAGAATGCAGCTGCTCGCTGTGGGATCCTTACCAGATACGATTGACGGAGTACATCGAGAAATTTCAAAGAAGGGCAGTACGTTTTGTATTATCGCGAAATCGGGGAGAGAGTGTCACTGAAATGATACAGTATTTGGGGTAGACATCATTAAAACAAAGGCGTGTTTCGTTGCGGCGATATATTTCTCTCGAAATGCCATCACCAACTTTCTCCTCCGAATCCGAAAATATTTTGTTGACATCGACCTACGTAGGGCGAAACGATCCCCATGATAAAATAGGATAAATCAGAGCTCGTATGGAAAGATAATAGGTATTCGTTCTTTCCGCGCGCTATACGAGATCAGAAAAAGAATTGTGAAGGTGGTTCGATGAACCCTTTGCCAGGCACTTCACTGTGATTTTCAGAATATCCATGTAGATGTAGATGTATCTTTCCGTCTCTTCTGGGTAATTCCTTCGGGTGCTTCTTTTTCTTAGAGTGATGTCATTTGAAACACAATTGTATTTTTGTCGACAACAAGGAACAAATTCCACCTAACAAACACTTTTACTTTCATTGAAATTGTGCTAAATAAACGTCATTTCTGTATAATTCTAGATTAGGCGCGTTGGTGTCACGTATCCTGCGGTGATATTTTGTCTCAAGTTTTCAACACTGTGTGTTGAATTTCGGAGTGCGCCTTTCAGTAGGCGAATGCTTGTTTATTGTTGATGTTTGTTGCTGCGGCAGTAGCACAAAAAAATGGTTCAAATGGCTCTGAGCACTATGGGACTCAACATCTTAGGTCATAAGTCCCCTAGAACTTAGAACTACTTAAACCTAACTAACCTAAGGACATCACACACACCCATGCCCGAGGCAGGATTCGAACCTGCAACCGTAGCAGCCTCGCGGTTCCGGACTGCAGCGCCAGAACAGCACGGCCACCGCGGCCGGCTGGCAGTAGCACACTTCTATTTACGTTTCCTATTTAGAAGAAATAAATTCTGTCGGAAGTAATGTGTTTGGGTGAGAGTTGTCAACCGCGCGCATACATACGAAACAAGTATAACGCCGAAAGACAGATTCGACAAAATGTAGGAATGCTGTTGTGCAATGGCTTGAGAAGGAAGAGGAGGAATCCGAGGCGTGTTCTGACGAAAGTTCCCATGAAACACATCACGAGACTGCAACACTGAATCGATACACGAGGTGAATGATGAGGAAAATATGTCCAGTTCACCTGAACTGTGTGATACCGATGCATCTAGTTCATCTAAATGTTATTACAGAAAGGATTGTGAAATAAGCTGGGACACAAAAAGTTTCTCGGAAAAATGTGCATACTCAAGCAAGTATCATCATCAACCAATTATAATTTCCTCTAATGACGTACACACTGAAAACGTTCGTTCAAGATTTCATATTTATATTTGTGTAACGTGATGATGGTCATAAAAAAGTCCATGATATTCACCTGAAAGCTGTGTACGATTAAAAACATAACCTGTAATTAATACTTTTTCAAATAAATAAAGGATTATCATTTAAAATGATTTCCTTATTCTAGGGCCGGCCGGGGTGGCCGGGCGGTTCTAGGTGCTATAGTCTGGATCAGCGCGACAGTACGGTCGCAGGTTCGAATCCTGCCTCGGGCATGGATGTGTGTGATGTCCTTAGGTTAGTTAGATTTAAGTGGTTCTAAGTTCTAGGGGACTAATGACTTCAGAAGTTAAGTCCCATAATGCTCGGTGCCATTGGAGCCTTATTCTAGGTACATTTTAATAGATGGGTGATATCTGTCATCCACGCGCCTAATTGTGCAACACCTACCACGGTGGACAGCGTGCTACGCCAAAGAAGGGAGCTTGACGCCTATACTCCAATCATCATAAGAATAAACCTGGTGTAAATTGACACAAACGTTTGTCATAAATTTACGGAGATAATCGGCTCTGAATTTTTCCCAGTGCTGTATATCCTGCAGTTAATAAACAAATCTACGTTAAACGTGTAGCGTTATGCCGCCCCCCCCCCCCCCCCACCCGCTCCAACGATTTTGCGGTTATTCGTGAGTTGGTTCAAAACTCACCAGTATCATATTTTTTTCTCGTTGAATTTCAAATACCTGCATCTCGTAATTATAAAACTCATCATCATTTTTTATGAATAATGCACGTCTTCTTGTTTTTAATTACCTACTGGACACGAAATTCCTGTTTCCATTTCAAACACAGATTCTTAATTATCGATGTTTCATGAAAGACTGTTCATAAAAGTTGTTTAAATTTAGAACTCATAACAATTTCATTTTTAAGGGAAAAATGAAAAACCAAATCCTATATATTTGGACTATGTCCATCGTTTTATACCACAGAGGTGGATAAGTATCGTAGGAACGCGAGAAACAATCATTTTCACGGCATCGAGCTCATCATACAAATGCTGCATTTTTACATTTGCTACTGTACCATTACAATATGAACCCAACAGAACTGACCTGGAGCTAAGCTGCGCGATTTGGCCCGAGAAGTAACAAGACTGTTAAGCTGCCATACATACTGGAACTAAAGCACGCAGCTTTTTCACCCGTCACTGCCGAATCCTGGAGGGATATAGAACGGCTCGTCATACAAGAAAAAGAGGATATGCTGCGCCTGGTTGGCTTTTTGTATTCTGTTGTTGATAGGCTCGTTATCAACGTAGCAGCTGACACTTCCAGAACTGAAATGTATTTCTCGGATTCGTATAAGGAAGGAGCTAAGAGATTACCAGACGACTAAGTAATACCTTCAGTGGCTTCAATATTCAATTATACGGTGAAATCCTTCAATACTCTCTTACGTTACTCACAGCTTATGCAGAAAAATTACCCTGTGGTTAAGTCAAGAATTTTCATCAATTCTTGTTTTTAATTACAATAGTACGTTAGCTAAAAACGATAACGTGTTGCGGTTTTCGTCTAGACGTCTAAGGAACGTACTGTGGGAGATCTGCAGTGTATTATTTCATTCTGCTCAAAAAATTAAAAGACATTCCAAGCTCTATTGCACCTCTGCTCGTCTCTTTTTACGTGTGAACTGCAGCTGGCCACATCACTGCAGCCTAGCGGTACCATCCGTCCGGCCAGTGCTATACTAATTAAATGCGTCGGTAAAGCTATTGTCCCGTATTATCGCTAACTCGATGTGTGCGTAACGCACAGCACAAAACGTACCCTTATTATCGTACTTGAGAGTACTCGAGACAGCTTGGCTGCAGTCCCACGTGAAACGGAAATCCAATGAGGTTCCAGCAAAGGCGGAAGAATACATACTGCAATGTTTACATCAGGTTTACTCGTATGATGAACGGATTATAGTGCTCCGATTGTCTCACTGTTCAGATGTAGCACGAAAATGGATGACACTGCTTCCTGTTCCGTAGTGAAACACGCGCGCGGACCACCTTTAATGGCAAGAAATAAGTTGTTCTTAATGTTTTTCGCAACATTAAAAAGAAAAATCGGCTTTGACAGTTTTGAAGAAATAATATGTACTACATATAAGGGCTGTATTTCGATTATATTCGTGGCGTAAGCGGTAGTATCGTGGATTAACAATCAAGCCGTCTTGTGAGCGGCGGTCCGAAACCCGCTATGATCTACAAGTTTTTTTGTTCGGTTTGAATGTCTAAATCACTTATATATGAAATTTATCAAATATGAGGTAATTAACTCATACTTAAGCATATTTTTTTTCAAGAAAAATACACGTCTTCTAGTTTTTAATTACATGTCACACACAGAATCCTGGTTTTCACTGCAAACACACATTATTAATTGGCGGTCCGAAACCCGCTATGATCTACAAGTTTTTTTGTTCGGTTTGAATGTCTAAATCACTTATATATGAAATTTATCAAATATGAGGTAATTAACTCATACTTAAGCATATTTTTTTTCAAGAAAAATACACGTCTTCTAGTTTTTAATTACATGTCACACACAGAATCCTGGTTTTCACTGCAAACACACATTATTAATTGGCGATTTATTATAAAAGATTGTTTCAGATTCTGAAGTTACGAAAACATTACACAAATTTTTTGGAGAAACATGAAAATCAAATACTCTTGGTTTGAATATGCCCATTGTTTTATACAGTTCAAATGATTCATTTTTACAGTTGTCGTCCTAACACTGCAATCTGAACCCAATAGAACTGATCTGGAACCACGTTGAGGGATTTGGCGCGAGAAATAACACGACATTTAAGCTGCCAAACTTGCTGGAGCTAATGCAGGAAGCACTGTGACACGTCACTGCCGTAAGATGGCGAAATTCAGAACAGCACGTCATTAAAGAGCAGGAGAAAATGTGGACATTTGGTGGTTCGGGATTCTGTTGCTGCTCGCCTCGTTATTAACATAGCAGTACTGAAATGTATTGAATTCCTCGGAGTCCGGTATGGAAGTTCAGATATTACCAGACGACTGACTGTGATACCTTCAGTTAACTGCATGGCGAAATCCCAGCAGTGCGCTTTTACGCCGCACATAGCTCATGCAAAAAAATTACCCTCGTTAAAGTCAGGAATTCTCAGCATTCTCGTTTTTAATTGGAGTACGATCTTAGCTAAGATCGAAAGCATGTTATGTTTTCCATCAGATCACCTAAGAAGCGTATCGCCTGAGTTTTACCATTATTTCCTTCTGTTCAAAAATTAAACGACATTCAAGGCAATATTGTTCTCTGCTCGCCTCTTTTCACGTCTTTAGTACAACCGTTTACATCACTGCAGGTTAGCTGACCAGTGCGTTCCAAGTTAAATGCGACTTATAGCTGTTGTGCTGTATTATCGTTGAGTCGATGTACGCGTAACGCATAGCATAAAACGTATCCTCACTATCGAACTTTACTGTACTCGAGACATCTCCGCTTCTGCTCCAAGTGAAACGAAATCAAATGAGGTTCCAGCAAAAGTGGAAGTATACGTAGCGTAATGTTTATATATGAAGTTTATTCTTATGATGAACGGAGTATAAAATGTGCAGCTTCTGCATCCGTGTCATCCTGGTGACAGGCCAAAGGGCACAGAGCATCTGAAACTGACATGCTACGTCGCATCGACGGTGACCTAGACTATTTGAGAAAGGCGGTGTTTAATGGCGGAAGCTCGATTTAACCTTTCCGGGGAGATAAAGATGAGGATTCGGCAACTGGCAACAACATTGGCAAATGTGAAGGACCTTCTTTCACTGACTCTCCTATAGTACAGGCAAAGCGAGTATTTCTCACCAAAAAAGTCTAATAGACTCCAAAAACAGGAAGAAATTTATAGAACATATGTTTAGGAAACAGTAGAAAATCATCGACAGTGGAAAAGCGGAAAAGAAAATCGAAACTTGTGAGATGTGATATGGTAGGAAACTGGTAAAAATTATGTGGTCTGACAAGAAAACAGAAAGTTCTCTGCAAAATCGACAAGGGAACGAATATGTGGAAATCAGCTAACAATTTCTACGGTACGAGATGGAGCCGTTAATCACCTGTTCCCATCTGCATTCTAGAGCTCGGCTGATTCCCAGAAAGCCTTAGAATTAACGTGGTTACGAAACGCGTCGCGGAGGCGAATCTCCTCGCAAATTACGGCGCGCGGTTGGTCAGGCGTTCTTCAGCAAGTTTCTGGGTCTGAGATATGATGCCTCATTGTCAGAAGAATTCGGTGTGAACCTAAGTAATGTATAAAAGTAACAAGTGTGAACCCCTTTTCAAAATAGTGTATTCCAGAAAATGCAAGTCAGCCGCGTTAGAGATAAGGCTTTTTTACTCTACTCTCTCGAGAGTTTAATATACTACTTAACAAGAGCGGCAGTACAGCACAGCAATGCAATGCTGTCGAAATTGTGCGCTAGACATAATTTTCCCTCTCATTAAGGAGGAGTATTATCTGAATCATGGATTTCCTAATTATTCCACTGAGTTTTTCTTCTTCGCGTGCAGAAGACAATACGTTCAGGACTGTTACTGGCACTTTACGAATACATTTAAAATCTATACACAAGCAGGAGAAATCAAATTACCCTGGACGGGGGCTTATTACGAGACACAGAAACGAATCAGCGTAGTTATAAGAGAAACGTAATAGCACTGCTACTGACGATTTACACCGTTGCAAGTCAGTAAGTGAACAGTAATTGCAATGGATGATAATAATAATCAGAGTATGTAAGACCCTCGTTTCAGACTACCTGCAGAGCGTAGATGACACCTACAGCTCACTGTTATGAACCCTCTCTACATCCGTTTGGAAGACTCTGAGGGTAATTAGTATCTCAAGACATTCGCGTCTGACGAGCGGAACTAGAAACAAATTGAATAATGTGTGATCTGTTACATTTTACTGTAGATTAATTCCATCGGTCGTTGCGTCCGCTGTGAGAGATGCCGCGTATGCTAAACAGCAGATACAGTTAAATGGGATGCAATTTATGAGCTTAAGTTACAAGAAATATCGAATACATTAAAAACGAGTTGAGATCTGGATAGTAAAGGTCTGAATGTGAAAATTTTCAAATATAGTACCTACAAACTCAAAAAGAACGTTAATCTTCAAACAGATATGATAGACAGGGAAGACTAGAGGAGTGGAAAGTGGCAAAAATAACTGAAAATAAATTACAGCCATTACCTGAACCTTTGCTGTTGGAATCTGAGTAGCTTTTGAAAAGAACATTTTTTTGCGCACAGATGCAATCTTTACGTTTAAATTTACGTTTAAAAATATACTGACGGGAAAAAATTGCAACATCAAGGAGTTGTGCGACATAAACGGAAGTTGGTAGACGTGTTTCTACATCTGGAAGATGATATCTATTCAGATTTCACGCCAGTCACACAAGAGTGACGATAATAGACTATGACGATAAAAATCAGGTTTGCTTTCAATAAACTATTTAACCGTGATGAGCATTAGTAACCTTTGAGAATGAACGTGGTGAGTTGACGTTAGTCAAGAAAGCCTTTAAGGCCACAAAGACGTTATTATCAAGGGCTTACTGAGTTTGAAAGAGGTAATGTAATAGGGCTACAAGAAGCTGAATGTTCCTTCTGCGATATTACAGAAGGACAAGGCAGGAATGTAGCCACTGTAGACGACTGGCACCGGTGACCCCCGGAATGTACAGTCGCAAGAAGAACGTGCTATGGACTGCCACGTGGTACTGCCGAAAAAAAAATGGTTCAACTGGCTCAGAGCACTATGGGACTTAACATCTGAGGTCATCAGTCCTCTAGACTTAGAACTACGTAAGCCTAACTAACCTAAGGACATCGCACGCATCCATGCCCGAGGCAGGATTCGAACCTGCGACCGTAGCGGTCGCGCGGTTCCAGACTGTAGCGCCTAGAACCGCTCGGCCAGTCGAGCACACATGGGATATTATCGGATGACAACTCCAGCGTCATCCATAAACAGCATTTTTAACTGTCCCTATATCGACTGACCAGCTGCAACAGGCATGGAACTCCACTCCACAAGCTGACTCTGGCATCTGTACAACGCAATGCATGCACTGGCCAGTCCGTTTTGCAACCTGCACCACGCAAGTAACGAGCAGCCCGTAATGGCTCGCTATCACAGTTTTCTTTATGTTACATATCTTTGTGACTAATGCCCTTTCGGTATATTTATTATTTTATAAATGACATATAAGCACTGCCAGTCTCTCACGATGATTCCGTACTTATACCCTATCATACGGTTTTAGTCATAACTCTGTGACCATGTTATAAAATATAGACCATTCTTTGATTTAAATTCTGAGGAAGACACTCCTAGCAATGTTGAAACCAGGTTAATTTGTTAAAAATAGTTGTAACTGTTCAAGGTCTCTGAACGTGCAGCCATGTACAAAATTTTACTCAAGAATCTGTCGAACAAGTGTTTCGTGAGCCAGTTCAGTCGTGGTTGAAGGTTTTCTTTAAAGTTCTCCCAGCGAATCTCAGCCTGGTATCTACTATTTCTGGATTTTTTTCTACTTCAGGTCGCTCCAGACGGTCACTCCGAGGTATATTCCGGCATTTACTGTTTCCAGTGATTTATCGCTAATACTATGATCGAACGGTAGTGAAATCTTCGCGTATTTATGAGCAATACGTTACACTCGTTTACGTTCAGTGTCAATTGCCAGGCCCTCAGGAAATCGTCTACACTCTGCGATGTCTTCCAGCTGTTCTCTGAAGTCTTGTGGCATTGCTATCGTCACAGAACAACAGCACCGTCTGCCAACAGTCTCACCGAGTTTCCAACGTAATCCACTAGATAATTAGAATAGAGTATAATGTAAACAGCAACAGTGCTATACCCCTCCCGAAATTATCTATGCATCCATTAATTTTGTTCCATTAAGAACGATGTGCCGATAATCAGTCAGCTCGTGTTCTGATCACTAAGCGACAGTGCAAAACTGTACTGAATGCCTTCGGGAAGATAAGAAAAACCGCATCAAACTGGGCTTCTTTTTGTACGGCACTGTAGGTCGCATTGGCGAAAAGTGAGAGCTAAATTTAGCACATCTTTCTTTGTGGAACCCATGTTAACTCACATAATGCATTATTTTCTTCTCCGAAATCATCCTAATGCATGAAAATAAAACTCATTCCACAATTCTAAAAAAGGTTGATGTCAGCGACATAGGTCCACAAATTACGGTGTATCTGTTCGATGCCTTTCTTGGAAGCGAGATGACCTGCACCTTTTTTGATCGTTCCTAGCCGGTTTCTCTTTTAACTTTTTTCGTTATAGATTTGATTGTATTACCTGAATTGTTGATTTCAGAAATTATACAGAGACGGCCTTACGCAACCTTACTGAGAGGGCCTGTATGCCCGCATGATATCACTCTACTATACTTGGAGTCACGGACGACAGTGGTCGAGTTTAAGCATATTATGCGCAACTACGTCCCGCATTCTCCGATGCATAGTGATTCAGTAGGGTTCTGAGCGCTCTGCTATGAATGTCGTAAACAACGTGAGAATTAAACTAGATCGTAAGTTATTTAGTGTATTTTTATTCCATTTGTTGCGAGTTTTAATCGCTGATGGTGGTGGAAGCGAGGAATTCTACATAAGAAAGGGACATACATAATTTGCGGGTTGCACGTTATCTTCAAGCGCAAAGCACGTGTATGTGCGTACCGCAACTGCAGCTTGGACCCCGCAACGTCGCAACTCCCATCTGTGTCTCGACTGCGTGACCCGCCGATGTGTGGACTCTTGTCCTGTGATGATGATGATGGTTGGTTTGTGAGTCACTCAACTGCACGGTCATCAGCGCCAGTACAAAGTCCCAATTTTTCACAGTCCAATCTAGCCACTGACACGAATGATGATGATGATGAAATGATGAGGACAGCACAAACACCCAGTCCCCGGGTCGAGAAAAACCCCGACCCGGCCGGGAATCGAACCCGGGACCCCGTGATCCAGAGGCAGCAACGCTAGCCTCTAGACCACGAGCTGCGGACCTCTTATTCTGTGCGAACACTTTGGCGAAGCCTTACGTTGTAATGGAGGACGAAGCGAAGTTTGCATTTTTGTGGCGACGAACACGCTTAAGTCGTTTCTTCAATTCCCTGAGGGTAGCACAGGTGTGCGGCCGGCCGGCAACTGGAAGGAGGACAGGTTTTCTCGACTTTGTTGCGACGAAAACGGATGCCTCGCCCAACGACGCTCCGTGCCTTTGTTCACTACCAGGTCCCCATACACGTTCTGCAGGTGCCTATATATATCTGCGATGCTCTGGTTTTCCACGAAAAGAAGCTCAATGACAGCTCTCTGCTTGGAACGTTAGAGAGGCCATTTTGAAGAATAGTTATAGTGCCGCCACCTATCAGAACTTCATGAAACAAAATTGGCTGAAGCAGGAATATTCCGTCATGTCCCACAACGGGTTCAGCAATTTTCAACCGAAATGGTCAAGAAAAAGAAGTGTTGCATTACCAACTGGACGTCCTTCATAAATTCTAATCTGAATTTAGGATTTTAGTTGCTTCCGATTTCGGGCAATATTCTGTTACTAATACTGTGTTATTTTAATAAGACTTACGAATTATTGGACCCTACTGTCGATGCTCCGACAGTTTACTGATACCACATAAGCATTTTCTGTTTTCGATGTTTAAGGACGAAATATCAATGATCGATTTTGGCAGGCAGTTCTACACCAATCCGATGGAGGAGTTCATTTAACATGTGCTCAGCTATCCTAGGGGGTCGCTTCGTTTCTGTAGACCCCCCTCCTACCATTCTCCACACTGTACCACTGGACATACCTGATCAGCCAAAATGGTCACATAATCCTCGGCAGTAATGCGCGCTTGCAGAGTGCCCATGTTGCTGAGTAGTTTTGCAGTTCCATCTCGCCCTACAAGTGCTTTCTTATGATGCTCGTTTCGTGTTGTTTTATTGATAACGGAGTTGTCGATTCCGACATTCAGTTTTGCAGTGATTTTTCTCCGCTTCCCCTATATGTGATATAAATATTCGATACGGTGCCTCTTGAAACACCAAACACTTCAGCTACCTCGCTTAGGGAAGCACCCACTCTCCGAGCACCGAACACCACACCTGCTGCCTTGCTTTGCGAAGCACCCCCATACGACCACCAACAATTTGCCCTCGTTCGAAGTCACTTAGTTCCGACGTAATGCACTCACACTGTTCCAAAACGACTGACACTGCACCCTGTTGAGGACAATGCACAGATGCTGATCGTGGTCAAAAACAACAACGCAACCAGCAAGCTTGACTGGCATCTGCATTTACACGGTGACAATTATTGAACTACATGAAATAAAGTCGCCGTAACTTCTGAACTGTTTGCGTTAGGACGTTCAAACTGCGCGGTTGGCCACGGGGCATGATCAGAATTAGTATGCGCATTTATGGTTTGGTTTAGCGATGAAGCCCACTTCCATTTGGGCGGGTTCGTCGATAAGCAAAATTGGTGCATTTGGAGGACTGAGAATCCGCATTTCGCCATCGAGAAGTCTCTTCACCCTCAACGGGTGACTGTGTGATGTGCAATGTCCAATCACGAAATAATCCTTGAAGGTTGGGTGACTACCGAACGGTACGGGAAGGTTTTGGAAGATGATTTCATCCCCATTATCCAAAGAGACCCTGATTTCTAAAAGACGGGATTCATGCACGATGGAGCTCGACCCCATCGAAGCAGGAGAGTGTCTGATGTCCTTAGGAGCACTGGCTCTAGCGCACCTAGAAGCCACAGGCATCGGCCTCGATTGGCAGCCACATTCTCCGGATCTGAACACATTCGACTCCTTTTTGTGGAGCTACGTTAAAGACAAGGTGTACATCAATAATCCCAAAACTATTGCTGGGTAATGCAGAATTTCACTTTTCGTCTGCGCCACATCATCGCTAACGGTGGCAGGCATATCGAACATGTCGTAACCTAAATCCGAATATTCTAAGTAATTTACGCTTTTATAACATATATTCAGTAATTGTTACCCTGTATTTTCAAGCATGCATTTATCACGGTGTTTGCATAATTTTGTCCAACCCTTATATGTAATAATGTCATTATCAAAGTACCATTATGTAGAAACTATAAAAAAAGAAAAAGGACCATCGCATGTGCTCATCGTAAGCTATTCATTTCCTCCTGCAGTGCGGTGTTAAGCCTTGGACGTGTAGGCGATTCTGCAACAGTTTTAAGTGCGGGCATGTATCAGCATTACAGGCAGCTTGTCTGTCACCTGTCACAGCGTCATATATCAAGTTTCACGGTCATATTTACAGCTCGGGGACATTTCAAAGTGACTTGGGAATTCTTCTAATACAATAAATTTAGCAGTTACCTGTCCTTCTTTGTTCAGACAAGCAGAACTTAGTTTGGTGGTATAGTTATGTGTGGATCTTTTATGTAAGAGCTCATTAGTGTTGCTTACTTAAAAAATTGTAGAATGGCCATAAAATAAGCGAACTTTCCTGTGACCTAAACAGTTTCTCTAAGCTAGCGTCACACATTCCTACTTGAAAACAACTTAAGTGCCGAGAAGGGATAAGTAGCAAAATTTGTTTTCTCATCCGATGCCACGTACTACAGCAAAATATCCCTCTCGCGTCACCACATGTGCACAAATATTAACTGTTCTTTAACTGTTGTTCGATCAATTATTCGGTCCTGTACTGGCCACGCATAATTTGAATCGTACAAGTTGACTTGTGAAGAGACTCCTTTTGAGTACAGACGTGTATCTCTAAGATGATAAGGAACAACTCACTGCGCTCTTAAAATCGATGATTACACAGTACCCATGCGCTTTAACTCGACGCTATCAGAAGCTTGCGCTGCAAAATTTCCAATGACAGGGTTCATGTTTTAACGATTTGACAGTACATTTACAGTAGTGTATGTCTCTTAAATATTACTCTCCGCACAAATATGATTTCCGTATTTTAAGGAAGGGGCTTTCGGAGCTTGAGTACTGCTTTGTTTAGATTAAAATCGCCAAACAACGTTTCGAAGTCGCGTCGGTGAAAGAGGAGAGGAGGGATCTTTTCACAGTATTACACTCCTGGAAATTGAAATAAGAACACCGTGAATTCATTGTCCCAGGAAGGGGAAACTTTATTGACACATTCCTGGGGTCAGATACATCACATGATCACACTGACAGAACCACAGGCACATAGACACAGGCAACAGAGCATGCACAATGTCGGCACTAGTACAGTGTATATCCACCTTTCGCAGCAATGCAGGCTGCTATTCTCCCATGGAGACGATCGTAGAGATGCTGGATGTAGTCCTGTGGAACGGCTTGCATTGCCATTTCCACCTGGCGCCTCAGTTGGACCAGCGTTCGTGCTGGACGTGCAGACCGCGTGAGACGACGCTTCATCCAGTCCCAAATATGCTCAATGGGGGACAGATCCGGAGATCTTGCTGGCCAGGGTAGTTGACTTACACCTTCTAGAGCACGTTGGGTGGCACGGGATACATGCGGACGTGCATTGTCCTGTTGGAACAGCAAGTTCCATTGCCGGTCTAGGAATGGTAGAACGATGGGTTCGATGACGGTTTGGATGTACCGTGCACTATTCAGTGTCCCCTCGACGATCACCAGTGGTGTACGGCCAGTGTAGGAGATCGCTCCCCACACCATGATGCCGGGTGTTGGCCGTGTGTGCCTCGGTCGTATGCAGTCCTGATTGTGGTGCTCACCTGCACGGCGCCAAACAAGCATACGACCATCATTGGCACCAAGGCAGAAGCGACTCTCATCGCTGAAGACGACACGTCTCCATTCGTCCCTCCATTCACGCCTGTCGCGACACCACTGGAGGCGGGCTGCACGATGTTGGGGCGTGAGCGGAAGACGGCCTAACGGTGTGCGGGACCGTAGCCCAGCTTCATGGAGACGGTTGCGAATGGTCCTCGCCGATACCCCAGGAGCAACAGTGTCCCTAATTTGCTGGGAAGTGGCGGTGCGGTCCCCTACGGCACTGCGTAGGATCCTACGGTCTTGGCGTGCATCCGTGCGTCGCTGCGGTCCGGTCCCAGGTCGACGGGCACGTGCACCTTCCGCCGACCACTGGCGACAACATCGATGTACTGTGGAGACCTCACGCCCCACGTGTTGAGCAATTCGGCGGTACGTCCACCCGGCCTCCCGCATGCCCACTATATGCCCTCGCTCAAAGTCCGTCAACTGCACATACGGTTCACGTCCACGCTGTTGCGGCATGCTACCAGTGTTAAAGACTGCGATGGAGCTCCGTATGCCACGGCAAACTGGCTGACACTGACGGCGGCGGTGCACAAATGCTGCGCAGCTAGCGCCATTCGACGGCCAACACCGCGGTTCCTGGTGTGTCCGCTGTGCCGTGCGTGTGATCATTGCTTGTACAGCCCTCTCGCAGTGTCCGGAGCAAGTATGGTGGGTCTGACACACCGGTGTCAATGTGTTCTTTTTTCCATTTCCAGGAGTGTACTTTTATTTCTTAGAATTTTTCTAACGCTTCTCCCCGTATTTGTTGTTTCAACTTTCGACTGGTTTAGTGCGGCCTCCATATCTTCCTGTCTTGAGATCTTTTCGTCTCTAAGCAGTTACCACACCTAACATCCACTATAATTGTTCCGTATATTCCAGTCATTGTCTGCCCCTAACACTTTTCTCCTGTACCGTTCCTTCCAGCTCCAAGTTTACTATAGCTAGGTGTCATCTCGTATATCCCATTTCCCTTTCTTTTCTTTTCTTTTGTTAAGGCTATTCAAATAGACTTTTTTCTTCAAGATTTTTTTAGTACTTCTACACTTCGCATTTTATTTCCCCATTTAATTTTTAACATTATTGAGTAGCACCACATATCACATTTTACCGCTTTCCAGATGGCTCATGTTTCACTCACCTATAGGAGCACGCTTTTAGGTACTTCTTCCTCAGTTTCATATCAATATCCGATAATATTTGAGCCGTTTTGCTGAAGATAGCTTTCTTCACTTGTATAAATTTACTTCTGATATCTTCTTGCTCCCCAAACATCCTGCGTAATCTATTTTGTATTACTCTTCACCACTTTTGACTCTGCTCGTTTAACTTTAAGCCGTATATCGTGCTAAGTATGTTTTCCATACCTTTCAACGGGTGTTCTTAGACTTCCTTACATTCAGTCAAAAGACCTATATCGTCTGCAATCCTGCAATCGTCTCCGTAGAGCGGATCTGTGTTTCTTGATATTTGTAAATGCACGTTGTTCATCTGCCTTTCCGCTTAAGTCCCTATCTTCAACTCCGTTAACTACGGTTTAATAGTACCTCTGCTTAGACCAGCACCTGTTTTAAGAATTAAATACCAATGAAAGGGTAACATTTCGAGACGAATTCCGCTAATAACACGTATTTGGTACGAACCTTGTTGAGGGAAGACTTTTCATAATTAGATTATAGCCTGCAACAGCGACTGGCGGAGTATGAAAGGTAAGCCGTACTTTCCACTGTGTATCACTGTCTGACGGTAGGAACCATTTCTCATCATGGTCTGTCCAAGGTATAGCGATGTGAAGTTTGGTGTTTTTCAAGACTTGTAAGTCATGTGCCGACGCTTGTTTTCTCCTCTCCATTCCTGCCACCCTGTGCTCATCCATAAGGACGCCAATAAAATACTAATCTCTGTATCCAGCAACAACAGACATCTAACCAAGTCTGATACATCACCCAAAATTCGTATGAGATAAACAGATAAACCTGCACCCAAAAGTAAATCAACGAAAGGAAAGTCTATTTTGTGGACTGGTATGTCGCTCAGTCACACAAAACTATGTGAAAAAAGTGACCGTTATGAGTAGGGTCTAGTAACGGGAAAACTGCTCTGCATGCTACATTAAAAGTTGCGCGGACACCTTCAGGGGTAGTAGTCAGCAAGCCGACAGTCAAGGTGTGAAAAGATGATGGATTGCGCAGTTCACAGGCTCATAACCTATAGTCATTTCCACGAGAAAGTGTACGCCACAATGTTAAATGTAACGTTCGCAGCGACGTCTCTGGCAGTGGACTCGAATCTGTACTCAATGCGCTTTTGCACAGTGCGTAGATGAACAGTATGAGAGTTGAATGTTTTGTTTTGTCGGTTGCAGTTTTGGCTGTTTGCACTTGTTAACAGCCAATTTAAACGCTGAAAAAATGTGCAGTATTTATCAAAAATGTCTTCTGATGTCCATTAAGAAGATATTTGATACGAACAAGGCAAACTGGGTGCTTCAAGAGGACAACGATCCGAAACTTCGCAGCCGTCTCTGTACAGTGTGGGGAAAAAGAGAATAAGGTGTCCACGATGGACTGGCCTGCAATGTCTCTGGTTGCAAATCCTATTGAAAATGTTTGGTCGTATATTAAGACGAAGCTTAAAGGAAAGCCAATATGTACTTTGAAGCAGCTGTCATATAAAATCAGGACAATATGGAGATCCTTACCGAGAGAATATGCAGAAAAACTCCTGAAAAGCATGCCAAAAAGATGAAGCTAAATCAATAATTGCAGCGATTGGATTAACTATTCGGTAACTGTGCAATTAGTAATAACATATATTTTCATGTAGACCTATATTTATAATAGTGTCTTTTATTTCATACCGATGACAGCGTACACTTTCTTGTGGAAAATACTGTGCATGATTTCCCACTCGCATTTCACAATAACAAGCTGACGTGATAACAGAAAGGCTGGAAAAGTAAACGTCCACTCGGCTCTGAACGATGTACCAAATGACTACGGCACAATGGCTAAACGAAGGAGGTAAGACACATACTGTAATCTACTTCTGTAGTGATAATAACATAATGAAGTGAAAATTGTACAAGACATTACAAGAACCAGGAAGGATGTCACGAATAAAAAGTAGCCACTAGTAACAGTAACTCCCTTAAAAGTTATACTGATCTCTATATGTATACAAAAGGAAATGTCCCGACTGATGCACTGATTCCCCATGCCCAACCCAAACCGCTACGGATAGAAACTTCAAATTTGGAGAATGTGTTGATCTTACACTGTGAGCATCGTTTAAGTATGGAGTTTTCGAAATTCCACCCCTAAAGGGGCAAAATAGGAGATGAAAGGTTTTTTGAAAATATATCGCTGTTAACGCAATTTTGAAGCTAGAAATAAGAAAATTGATATATGATTCCTCGGTCGGAAATAAAAAATAAGGTTTCAGAATTTTTGGAAATTCGACCGCTGAGGGGATGAAAAAGTGGGTGAATTTTTTTTATTGTATCATTGTTAA
Organism: Schistocerca cancellata; assembly: GCF_023864275.1. Lineage (NCBI taxonomy): Eukaryota > Metazoa > Arthropoda > Insecta > Orthoptera > Acrididae > Schistocerca > Schistocerca cancellata. The sequence continues at coordinate 407,665,018 of NC_064633.1, read as the reverse complement.
AGAACTGCTACAGCATTTTTGAAGCTTCATCTACGAAAACTGGTATTTGACTTCTCGGATAGAAATAAGAAATACGTGTTTCAGTGATTTTGCAAAATCAACTCCTATGGTGGTTAAAGAGGGGATAAAAATTTTATGAAAATATTTTGTTATTAAAGCATTTTTAAAGCTAAATGTATGAAAATTTGTATTTGGCCTTTCGGTTAGAAATTTAAAAAAATAAGAAAATGGGGGTTTCAGTGTTTTTGGAATTTCAAGCCCTTAGTGGGTGAAACTGGCCATGAAAATTTAATTGAAAATGTTTAGTTCTATAAAAACATAAAGGGTGTTTTTCTTATACTGTAGGCATCGTTTAAGCGGTTTTTTTTTTTTCGAAATACCAGCCCTAAGAGAGTAAAATAGGAATTACAAGGTTTTTTCAACATATGTCACTATTAAGGCAATTTTGAAGGTAGAACTAAGAAAACTGGTGTTTGGTTTCTCGGTCAGAAATAAAAAAAAAAAAATGTTTCAGCGCTTTCGGAAATTTTACCTCTAAGGGAGTGAAACAATGGATGAAAGTCTTTTTTGAAAATAAATCATTATTAAAGAATTACCGAAGCATTTTTAAAGCTACAGCTATGAAAACTAATATTTGACTTCTCAGATAGAAATAAAAATATTTGTTTCAATGTTTTTGGAAATTCAACGACTATGTGGGTGAAATGGGGGATGAAAAGTTTCTTGAAAATATTTCATTATGAAAGCAGAATCACTTGTCGGTCAAATGTACATTTGGGAAACACCAGGTGAAACGCAGGTGTTGCAATTTGTAAACTAAATCAAAGAAATCCTATTTAACGGCCACCACGACAAAATGGTTTTGTCAGAACTGCATAGAAAAAGAAACGAATATTTAATACATTGATATTTCAGGAGACCTAATATATGTTTATAGAATTATTTTGTTGCCATTACTACGCAGACTAATCATTACTGATGACACGATAGATAACATGTTTAAATGCGATACCATGTGCAGGAATTTCCTTTTGAGATGACCGAATTCAGTACTGAGTGTAAGACTGGCGCTAATGGTTATTATACTACAGGGTGATTATAATTAAAGCTAAACTTTCAAAACGCTGTAGAAATAACACCACTGGCCAGAATGACGTCAAACTACGGAATATTATCGGAAAAGGGGGAAAACGTATGGTAGAAAAGAAAAACAGTCACAAAATATAGCAACAGATGGCGCTGTAAGCATCATAATTTAATAGTGGTTAACTAGAAATGACAAATGAATCATACAACAAAGCCTAAGCTGTACGTTTAACGTTAAACAAACTGTACTACTCAGTGTGCATGGGTGTACAGATGTGATACTGTTAGTTACGTAAGCCCATCCACCACGGCAAGTTCATATCACACTGGATGGGAAAAATCGGATTTTAATTGTCCTGCGGCCAAAAACCGCATAAAAAGCATCAATCACGTCGGTTTTTAATTGTCCTGAGGGCAAAAACCACATAAAAAGCATCTCAGAATGTGTTGCGCAATGTGTGCCTCCAACTTAGCTAAGTTTGCTATCGGAACACTGAACACAACATCTTTCAAATAGCTCCACAGCCAGAAGTCACACGGATTACGGTCAGGTGATCGGGAGGGCCAGGCTGTAGAGAAATGGCGGCTGATAATTCAGGCATTTCCGAAATGGCGCTTCAGCAGCTGTTTAACTGGATTTGCAATGTGCGGAGGTGCGCCATCTTGCATAAAAATGATCCCATCCACAAATCCACACTGCTGGAGAGCTGGAATGACGTGTTTGCGCAAAAGACGCTTACCAGTGACGGTACAAGTAATAGGATGGAAGCACCTGTCTCTTGGAAAAATATGGCTGTGTGATAAATGATGCCGTACAAATGGAGCTTCTATATTTTTTATTTGTATTTATTTATATGTAGGACGAGGAATTTACTATGGATCTTACATAAACCTGCACCACACAGTGACCTTTCCAGGATGAAGTGGTATTGGTTGATTTGCGTGCGGGTTTTCCGTTGCCCATATTCGACAATTCTGTACATCGACATCTCCTGTCGGATGGAAGTGGGGTTCATCTGTCCACAAAATCTTCCACAGGCCAATCATTGTCCACTTCCATGCGAGCAAGAAATTCTAAAACAAAGGTCTCTCTTGCTGGCAAATGAACAGGTAGCAACTCGTGCACACGGGTAATTTTGAATGGATTTCAAAGAAGGATGTTTCGTAGAGTTTTACGCACCGGCTCATGGGAAGGTCCAATGTTCGGGCAATTCCCCGTGCCTACATGTTTGCACACCACTTCTCGTCTCCTCCTGCATTGCTCTGGACACTGCTTCCACTGACGTCGAATTAATTCGTTTCCTCCCTCTACCAGGCTGCACACCAAAAGAACCCGTCTTTTCGATTTTCCGTATCATTTTCTCGAGACCCACGGCAGTCATCGGAGCAACGATTTTTTTCAAACCCTTCAGTGTCAGGAACTTCTGCAGAGCGACGTGTGAACAGTCATCAGTCTACTAATACAGCTCTACAAACAGAACGCGATCCTGCATTGAGACAGCCATGGCGAATGTCGCAGACAGGAAAGGAGGAAAAGCCGTGTACTCGGCATGCTTGTACCATCTTCAATGGATCTTGCGCATGAAATGTGTTTTCATTTACGTATTCTGACACATACAGCGCCATCTATTAATCAATTTTCACACTATTTTTTTTCTTCTGCCATACGTTTTCCTCCTCCTCCGATAATATTCCGTTGCAATTTGACGTCATTATGATCAGTGGTGTTATATCTACAGAGTTTTGAAAGTTTAATTTTAATTATAATCACCCTTTACTTATCCGATTTGTCTCTTTGCTTTTTTTTTAACTCGATACATGAAATTAAATTAAGACTGTTGAAAGATCTATAATTGTACAAAGACTGGCAGTCATGTAAAGGGTCACTAACTCTCATGGTATGTAGATTTATACATAAGCAATGGGTGTAACAGCATACAAATTCGATTACAGAAAAACAAAAATAAATCTTTGCAAGCCATTCAGTCTACGCGAGCGAAGCTGCGGGCGCTAAGCTAATATTATGCGTAAATAAATCGACGTGCTGAACTTCTTCAATTTCAGAATTGTGAATGAGTCGTTACAGTCTGAGATGATACACTAGTGCACCAAAACATTAAAACAATATGACTACCTACTTGACAGCGAATGCAATATTTCTGCGATTTGCATGACATGGGATCGACAAGTCCTTGGTAGGTTTCTGGACGTATCTGACACCTGTCGATTGTCTACGCTCAGAGCACTAAATTCCCATAAATTATGGACCATGGGGTTGTTGCTGCGGAGCTGCCGTCCGAGTTTTGTACCACCGGATTCAGACAGGCAAATTCGGTGCCCACGATATCAACGTGAGTTCACTATGATGTACCTCAAACCACTCTATCATTTATGTGCTAGAAGATGCCATCGCCGTCAGGGAAGGCATCAAGAATGAAGTGATGTAGACGGTCGACAATAATGTTCACGTAGTCCACAGCTGTCTAGGTGATACTGCTACAGGTCTAACGGAAACCCAGGTGAACTGCCTCACCAGCCTGCACCCGTGGCGTGGTCAGTGATGCGAGCGGCCGTCGTTGAATGATGGCGTGTTTGGACACGTCGATTGGCCTGATGTAACAAGAACCACAGGTCATCCGACCAAGCGAAACGTTTGAATTGATGCACGGTTCAGTCTCGATGATCCAGTGCCCACTGCAATCCTAACTGTTGATGTTATCGGGTCAAGATGCCCGTCTCTCTAGCCGACTGTTCAGCGCGCTGACTGCCACGTGGCGAATGCTGGTTCGATTACTGGTACTGCCAGCGATTTTTTGTTAGTGGGGGACTGGAACAGGCTGCACTTGGCCGGCCGCGGTGGCCGAGCGGTTCTAGGCGCTTCAGTCCGGAACCGCGCCACTGCTACGGTCGCAGGTTCGAATCCTGCCTCGGGCATGGATGTGTGTGATGTCATTAGGTTAGTTAGGTTTAAGTATTTCTAAGCTCTAGGGGACGGATGACCTCAGATGTTAAGTCCCATAGTGCTCAGAGCCATTTGAGCCAGGTTGCACTTAGCCCCGCGATGCTAGCTGAGGAGCTGCTTGATCGAGGAGTAATGGTTGCAGGTTACGAAAACTTGCGACAGCCGGTAAAGCGGAGTGCTGACCCTTCCTCCTCCACACCATATTCAATGACGCCACTGCCGGAGGACGACACGGCGGTGGGTCTGTATCGGTAAGCCTGCTAGGGCCTGCGGACGAAGTTTACGTTTATGTACTGGGACAACAAGGTGACAGGCAGGGGTCGTCTACTACAGAGACCCATGTTCAAAAATGCGTGCTGAACGGTGTGATTTCAAACACTAGTGCCTGCACCAAACCAGTCAGCCCTTGCCGTGTCACTAGCCTGCAAGGCCACTAGGTCGGTCGTGGTGGGCAACGGTCGCAATGTTTTGAGTCATTAGTGTATCTCCAGCATTATGAGACGAAACGTCGGACACATAAACATCCCTTCGACCACGAACTAACACCTAAATAACAAAATTCCCTAAGAGCGTAACTACCAGCCTCTAAAGCCTACACTGTACTTTTTCATCTGTTGATGTTAAAACAACATGTTATGTTTTGTCTGCTAGGAATTCTAGAATCCAGTCAAAAATGGAGTTCAGTATTCGGTAAGCTTGTATTTTATGCCAAAATGAATGTAATCACTATCAATATCCAACAACACAGTTAGGAAATACATTCACTGAGCGACAAACCACCTGCGAATACTAACACTTTCCATCCCTACGTTTACTCTGTTGCCTCATAAACTAATAATTTCAAGCACAAAAAAGCGCCTTAGGCTCTTGCCGACATAACACATTGCTGTATGCACAGCGGCAGTGTCAGTGATTACGATTGTTCATTGTCAACAACTTGCATGACAAGAATCGGAGACACTGAGTTGTATGCAGAGGAGCATATTCACAAGTCCACAGATGCCTTCATTTCCAAGGACAGTCTTTCAGTCCTAATGGGTATTTAATGAGTTGTCGTCACCCTAAGATATCTAACAACAACTTACTGGTAGAAACTAAATGATACAATGATATCACAGAAAAAATTCTGTTGAGAAGAAGAGGTTACACATCTGCACATATAAATTGATAACAGTTAAGAGGGCCGTTGAATAAGCTCATGAGAAATTGAATACGAGATAGCTGTTGCGCTGGAGAGAGAGAGAGAGAGAGAGCGCCTCTGCAAATCTATTAGTTCGGCGTGCCTCATGAGGTATGACGACAGACCTTGCACTGTTCCTTGAGCGTAACGGTCGAACGAAGGCTGAACAAGAGACGCGGTATCAGCGCATTTCATCGCAGCAAAATCCAACTCCGATATCGTGCAGTCGTGTGTCATCCGGAAGATACGAGACAAAGAGGGCGCCACAGGGGGTGCCCATCCTCAAGGTATGCACAATATAATTATGGTCAGACGCTACGGATGTACAGAGAACCTGCCTCCTTACAACATGCAAATACTTCCTGTGTTAACATCCACCCACAAAACGTGGTTTTAAGTGGACTACCGACAGTTAGTTCTACACCCTGCCTGACGAGAGCGTCATGACTGTCTACAGTCGAAAACCAGAAGACCCCGACTGGACACTGTACAAGCTGTGTACGTTTACGAGGGCTTGGGGTCTGCCAGTGACACTTTCAGTTATGTCGACACCATGCCTAAGGACAGCATCATGACTCTCTACATTCGAAAACCAGGAAACCCCAACTGGACATTGTACAAGCTACATACCTTTACGACGGCGTATGGTCTGCGAGGGACACTTTCAATGAGGTGCCTGAATGTCAGTTGAGGAATGATAGCCCATTCTTCCTCAAAAACCAAAACCAGAGAAGCTAATGATGCTGAACGCTAGGATCCGGAGAGAAGTCGACGTTCTTTCTCATCCCAAATGTCTTCCATTGGGTCCAGGTTGGGACAATGAATAGGCCAGTCCATTTCAGGAACGTTGTTGTTCACAAACTTCGGTCTCACTGACGCTGCTTTACGACATTTGCTACAATCATCATTTCCGAACTGTTCCCCTACTGTATGCAGTACACACTGCACAAAACGTGTTCATGTCCTTACACATTTAGCATTTTCTTAAGTGCAGTAAGGTGACAAAATCCTGCGCACAAAAAATATCACCATATCATTACACCTACCTCCTCGGAATTCACTGCTGGCACTATACGTGATGGCAGGTAACGTACTCCAGGCATCAAACCCAAATCATTGCATCAGATTGCCACAGGTTACAGCGTTACTGATCAATCCAAATCACTCATTCCCAGACTTCCACTGTCCAGTGGCGTCGCTTTTTGCTCCGCCTCAAGCGTCGCTTAGCACTGACTATACAAATTTGCGACTTGTGAGGAGCTGCTCGATCCTTGTATCCCATTCTTTTTAATTCGCTACGCACGGTAACTGTGCTAGGTGGACTGTCTGCACCACTTTGGAACTCACGAGAGATTCGTTCCGCTGATTTCATGCGATGTTGTTGCAACCACCTCCTATAGTTCCTGACCGCCAGTACACGCTCTCTGCCTGCTCTTCGCTTAGCTGTGGATGATCCTTGGCGTTTCCAGTTCACAAACATGTCAGCAACAATCGACATCAACAGCTTTAGAATGGCCTAAATGACCCTTATGGTTTTGTTACTCAGTAACTCAGGTAGTATCCAATGAGTTGTCCACGTTCGATGTCACCGGGCTCTCCTGACCAAGTTGCTCCGCTGTTGCTGTTTCTCTATCGAGAATACAATACTCCCTGCCTCCTTTGATTCTGGCAGGTTCTCTTCTCGTGATACCTACTGGTCAATTTCTCATTACATAGAGGTGTCCGGATACTTTTGCTCAGATAGTGTACCTCTGGTCGCCACACGTCACGGTACACTGATTACCAGGGCACGTGAATGCCGCGAGTCGTAACAAGTAAAAAGGAACCAGAGCTGATTAGTCTACTCCCTGCCTCCTTTGATTCTGGCGGGTTCTCTTCTCGTGATACCTACTGGTCAATTTATCATTACATAGAGGTGTCCGGATACTTTTGCTCAGATAGTGTACCTCCGGTCGCCACACATCACGGTACACTGATTACCAGGGCACGTGAATGCCGCGAGTCGTAACAAGTAAAAAGGAACCTGAGCCGATTAGTCTACGTTGACACTGAACACTCCTGTGACTCGGTACGAGTACTGTGGGTACGACAGAACACCAAGGGACGTCATGCACCCTTCTTCTCAAAAGAGAAGCGTTCAGACGTGTGAGTTAGATATTCTAGTGTTGGAAATGCTTCCATGAGATAAAATGGGGCATCTGATATTTTTTACGGTCACTGACGAACGATACCAGACTAACCGTCGACAGGGTCTATCTGCTTGTTCACTTGCATCGCTCTCTAGCCTACCTATACATTCAGTAAAACTATGCACCATTCCACACTCCTGAACTGTGTAAGCATTGATCTGAGTACAAGTCGCTCCCAAGTCACGTCACCCAAATCCTGCTAAACATGCATGACGTCGTTGTGGTTCTTATACATGGTGATAGTTATTGACCTGTATGAAATAAAATCATCATAGCTTCTGAACGGTTTGCGTTACAAGGTTCAAACTGCACGGCTGGCTGTGGGGCATGATGGGAATTAGTATGCGCATGTATGTTTTGGTTTAGCGACGAAGCCCACTATCATTTGGATTGGTTCTTCAATAAGCAAAATTGGGGCATTTCGCCGTCGAGAAGTCTCTTCACCCTCAACAGGTGACTTTGTGGTGTGCAATGTCCAGTCACCTGTCCTTGATGGCACGGTGACTACCTAACGGTATGGGAAGGTTTTGGAAGATCATATCCTTCCCATTATCCAAAGTGACCCTGATGTGGTTCATACAAGACGGAGCTTGACCCAATCGAAGCACTGTTTGATGTCCTGGAGAAGCACTTTGGGGACCGCGTTCTGGTACTGGGATACCCTGAGGCCACTGGCAAGGGCAACGATTGTCCGCCGTATTCACCGGATCTGAACACATGTGACTCTTTTTTGTTCGGCTTTATTAAAGACAGGGTGTACAGCAATAACCGTAAAACCATTGCTGAGCTGAAAACAGCCATTCAGGAGGTCATCGACAACATCGATGTTTCGACACTTCAGGGGGTCATGCAGAATTTCGCTAGTCGTCAGCACCACATCATCTCCAATGATGGGAGGTATCTCGAACATATCATAAGTTAAATCCGAATAACTATAGAAAGTTTACGTGTTGAATAAAATGTGTGCACGCCGTAGTTTGTAACTAATTTACGTTCTTCAATAATTGTCATACTGTAGCAAGTTCAGAGTTAGTTCTTTTATTTTTTTTTACTCAGTTAATAAATCTATATCAATTTAGTCCTGTACATTCAGGTCGAGGCTACTATTGTATGACTACTAATGCATGGTGATAGCAAAACATTAATGGTCGCTGTCTCCAACAGCGAGAGAAGGTAGCAGTTGACCGGTGTTTTCATTTTTAATGCCCAGCTCAACAGAGGAAGGCGGCTTGATGTGGAGTCTTATTCCACTGAAATATGCCAACAGTTTGGTAGAAGGGCAGAGAAATTTTAGTTCGGAATGTTTGAGAGTGGATTTGAAGTTTCGGCATTTCAGATTTTGCTTACGTACATCACAGGAATTCTATATGACTTTCCTTGATCACATGGACGGCATCTAAACGATACTCCATTTCACACCACATATTCTAGAATTTTTGTGGAGTCACCGACGCGGGCTCATTAGAGATGGGTGTTTTGAATTCCGGAATTGTTTTCGGCAAAGCAGTCTTCTTTATAAGGTATTTTACGCAACCCGATAAAAATAAGACCAAGGGTGACAGGGTAAATTCTGTCACTCAGGTTGCCTTCTGTAGGGCATCCGCTGTTTTCACTTCTTTTGCGGAACTTTTGATTAATTTAATTAATAACTAATCTTATATTTTTTACTCAGCTCTTTGTTTGCGCTGAACCCAGAAGTTTGTCACGGCATCCAGATTGCAATCAATGCATGGGGTGCAGAAATAATACAGAACCAGCTTGTATGTATAAAATGACACTTCAATTTAGTATGAATGACGGAGGAACCAGGATGGGTGAGTCATAAGTCGTTGGACACCTTCATAAGTTGGAAGATGAAAGGGAAAATTGAAATGTGATAATGGGAACATAGGTTTGATGTGGGGCCGCAACTTTTGAAGTGAATGTCATTCATGGCCGCCATCTTGAAATCTGCCATTTTGGATTCAAGTAATTTTTTTTAATGGGAAGGGGGATGTACGACACATCAAATAAAACTCGCTTGAGCTCTGGAATTTAGTGTGTAATTTGTTTTTGTCTATCTTGTACAGTTTAGAGGTTATTAATGTTTAAAGTTGGGAAATTACCTTCATACCGACTGCTACAACACATGTTCTACGTGTTGTCCATCCCGAGACATGAGTCGGTATCAAGGTAAATTTGAACATTAATAACTTCTAAACTGTACAAGATAGACAAAAACAAATTACACCACTCAATTCCAGAGCTCAAGCGAGTGTTATTTGATGTGTCGTACACCCCCTTCCCATTAAAAAATGACTTTAATCCAAAATGGTGGATTTAAAGATGGTGGCCATGAATGATATTCACTCCAAAATTTGCGGCTCCACGTCAAACCTATGTTCCCATCATTACATTTCAATTTTCCCTTTAATCTTCCAACTTATAAAGGTGTCCAAGGACTTTTGACTCGCCCTGTATATAAGACCCGACTACCAAGGTGTTGATGGAGCATCATTGTCTGTTAAAATAATTTTATTTGCTTCAGAATAATATTATGCTACACACCTTTAACAAACATCAGTAATTTCTAATTATTTCTGTAAGAGTTCCTAATTTGTATTAATTTATCCTGTGCAATTACGCGACTAATGTGATTTAGTGCACATTTCCGAGATTTTGGTACATATTTCTGTAATTTAAATCTATTATTCTGACAATGTAGTGCATAAATACTTGCATGTTTGGTTATTTTTAGTGTACATCAGTTCTCATTCCAGTTATTAATATAGAAATATCTTTTAAATTAAAGTACTGTTTCGAACGAAACACAGAATACAGTAGTATTAGTTCTTACACCATTTACTTCCCAACACAAATAAACTGAAGAAAAAAAACGAAAGAACAGAGAAAAGATCCTGGACGAGTCTTAAAGGGGACACAAGTTATATGTTAAGCGTATGAATGATAAATACGAAACGAAACACTCAGCGTAATTTTAATTGTTTTAACATATTATTTCAGACAGTTACTGAACGGCGTCGTGCTGTGTGGTTCCCCTACCATTCGGGCCGTGTGATGAGTGTGAAAACTACCCAAAACACAGCCCACAACTTGTCAACAAGGAACCAGAGTGCTTGCGTGTGTCACGAAGTCGAGTAATTTAGTAATAACGGCCATCACAGAAATCAGGAAGCGTATCGTGAGTACTACCTCTGTTTGTTTCCCACACTGCATCAATGACTCAGTGTTAGAATGCAAAAAACAAAAGGTTTTGTCATCAGTCTTTCGACTACCTTGTACTATACACCTACTTCTATGCTGTTAATTTTTCATCTCTACGTGACTATTATATCCAGTATCCTCCATAACCTGATCAGCATATTCTAGTCTCTATCCGTCCCTGCTACTTTTTCCTCTCTACAATTGCTTCCAGCACTTAGTTACCTACTTCTGGATATGATAACAGGTGCGCTACTAACCTGTCCTACCCTTCTCACCTATTGTCTTTAAAACTTCATTTCGCCCTCCATCTATCCACTAAACATTCAAAATCCCTTAACAGCATCCCATTTCAAATGGTTCCAATTTCATCGTCTCCGATTTCCGACGGTCCACGTTTCTGCTATGGTCCAGAGGTTTACTTTCATCAAATTCTACCATAGCACTACCTATATTCTTATTGAAGGACGCTGTCTTGTATTGTGGAGATCTACTTTCGGTATGTTCCATCTTAGTGCCTCCTTAGTTCCCAGACAGGAGAATTCTTCAGTTCTTCCGCTTATATCGCCTAAGAATTGTTAACACCATGCTCCACTTTACGTTGTCGAACGCTCTGTGTAGGTCCACAAATGCTACGAAGGTATGATGATTTTTCCTCATTCTGCCTTCGACTTGCTAAGCAAGCGGATTTTTTTGGTGTCGTAATAACGCAAAGGTATGGCCACCACCTGGGTTCTCAGTACTCTAGATAATGCGTTAAGCAGTTTTATATTTCCAACGCTCCATCCTTAAATGAACCAGTTGCCAAGCGATTCTGCTGCGCGTTGGCTTCCGGATTTTTTCATGGTAACAATGAACTGCAATGTTGTCACTAAGTAGAGCCATCCAGGCACCCAAACTATTAGTGCGAGAGAACAGGTGTTTCTTGTTTACGTGAGAAACTAGCAATAATCACTCTGTAGCATAAAAGTATCGACAACCTTCCAATGCTGTCACTTTGTGTCACTGATAAAATGAGAGCCGCCCCATGTACAGCCGACAGTCTTGCGCCTAAGTGACACCAGGTGTTTCAAAAAAATTCACCCGACTTCAGAGTGCTGTATCTTCTATACAAATGAAGACAGGAACTTCGAGTAAATTTTATCTTACATATAACTACAATGTTTTTCATTTTAAAAAAATCAAATTGTACATTTTTTACACCCATTAATATGCAAACCTGGAGAACATTTTACAATTACATTTAGAATCAAAGTTTGCACTTACCCCTCAGAGATGTTCAATATGCCCTCCACCAGACATATGAAAAACATCCAAACTGATCCCATATTTTTCGAGCATATGTAGCGTTATTGCCTGCTGTTGGTATGGTGCGTCGCAGTTCACTCAGAATTGTTTGAAGGGGATGCCACATGGTTAAGTTTTTCATATACTCTACAACAATCTTTGGCTGATGATTTGTGCCCAGTATTGAACCTACCGATTCCCGAAACGAAGATTACGGTACCGTTTTGTGAACTCACGCGTCTTACGGCTTTGGCAGCGGTGCCCATATCTTCTTGACCTCACGCTATTTGCAGTCTCGTTATTTTAACTCAACGTGAAAATTTGTGTGTGTGTTCAGAAGACATGAATGCTGTAGGTCCTAGAAGAATGGTCATCCAGGTATTTTGATTTAAAACAGTACTCCGTCTTCAGGCCACAAGTGGCCCATTGGGACCATCCGACCGCCGTGTCATCCTTAGGTGAGGATGCGGATAGGAGGGGCATGTGGTCAGCACACCGCTCTCCCGGTCGTTATGATCGTTTTCTTTGACCAGAGCCGCTACTATTCGGTCGAGTAGCTCCTCAATTGGCATCACGAGGCTGAGTGCACCCCGAAAAATGGCAACTGCGCATGACGGCTGGATGGTCACCCATCCAAACGCCGGCCACGCCCGACAGTGCTTAACTTCGGTGATCTCAGGGGAACCGGTGTATCCACTGCGGCAAGGCCGTTGCCCCACTTTGATTTAAAACAGATTTGAAGAAAAACGTAACTGAATATATTAACACTAATCATATTTTAAAATAACGCATAATTTCTATCTTCTTGTGTTCAGACATTTATGTCTTAGTTTATATTTTCATACCATCTTCGGCATCTTTGATTTTGGAAGAATGGTGGAGTCGGCTTGTATGTAACGACGTCTGAGGACGGAATTGTGTTAGCGTGCTTGTAACTCGGAAATAGTTGATTATCAGCTGTGGACAGCTGCTGGTTATTGGAACATACAGAATAAAGTCATATTTCACTGTTATAATGATGAAAATGGAATTTAGCGTCCATGTCTTACAAGAAGAGATTTCTCTTAGATTGAAAAAACCGCCAAAAAGAAACCTTGCGCTTTATTCAAGCATCTGATCAAAATCTAGACCATTACTAACACCAGGCCACTAGAAGAAATCATACTCAAGACACCGCTGCCGAAGTATCTCCAGTCATTGATCGAATGTACACCTCTCCAAATATCTTCATTCACGTGAGAGATATAGTCTTGTGAAACCGGATGAACTTTCTTGAAACACCTTGTAATTCTCTGCCGTAAGAACCAAATCATGGTACAAACGTTTCCTTTCATCAGCGTTACTTCATGTCCTACAAGAAGTGTGAAAGTGTTACTGCGTTACAATACGATACGACATCTCTGTATTATTTAATAAATAGATTCCACATACGAATATTCCCAAAAATTAAAGAGGAATGTTTGTGAACATCGCACATTGGGATTTCTTCACTGACATTTTATAATTTTTTCTCAGCCGATGTCTAAGACGAGCATACTGCTCTCGTTCAAGAAAGAAATTACGGAACTGTGGTTGTCGGTCGAATAAAATTACTTCAAAAAATTATCCATTGCACTTAGATCGCCATAAAGGAATAAATACAACCGACCGTTCGATAGGTAACTATTAGCGGATTATACTATGATAAAATTGTAAAGCTTTCTTTGTTGAACGTGAGATTGAACACCACAGTCTTTTACTAGACATGGCCCAATTAGATATGGCATTTCCTTATCTTTCCCAGAACTATGAACTGTGTTACCCAACCACTTACGGGGAGCACTACAATTTAAAGTCGACAGCGTTATAACATGGCATTTTTCACGTTAACCAGTAGATGACAGAGATCAGAGAAGCTATGTGAGTCAGAAGAGAAAATCCCATCGGGATTGAATCGCGGATCTTTTTATTTGTAGTCTAGCATTTAACCGAGACCCAAAACTGAGATCACAACCTTTTAACATTTAACCAAAAGCTAAACCGAGACCACAGCCTTGTAAATCAGACGCACAGGTACAGCATACGTTCTCCAACTACGACTTGCACCCATAGGTTATGCTGTCTTCAAGTTTCACTATTAACCGTCTGGTACGTGCTGCACTGTCGCATCGAAATAGTTTGCGCCTGGAGATAGGCAACCCAATGAACTGAATTGCAAAGCAGGGTGCCGTCGCGCTTTCCCAGACAATTCACGTCAGTGACTGCAGAGCACATGACGCTTGCCGCGTCACTAAGATGCCCATTTTCTGCAGATGTAATAGGAGTTAAAAACTGGTCGAGTCGCTCTATGCACTGATGTGCGTCTGTTTTCTGTATGTCTTGTACTTTTTGCGCAGTCGTCTTCTGGAATCCCGGAGGTACTTGGAATAACACTATCTGTCCCACCCCTTCCAGCGTTTGAAAAAGGAACAGCGGAAAATATTTTTTTCCTGTATTCTGACCACGACATAATTAAAATAACCATACATTACATATTTCACTCCGAAAGAAAAGTAACAGTGGAAAGCTTAAGGGTTACAGTCATGGCTCTGCTGGGACTCGTCATATATTTAAACTTATTTGCACATAACAAATGGCCACTTTTAACCTTAGAGCTCACTGTCATGCTAAATGCAGAAGTAGCCGCATATATCTGCTGCTTTTCCTGGTAACATGTTTAATTCGTAAGGCGGACAATAGGCATTTTTGATGTGAGAATATTTTCAGATTTTGACATTAGCTTCAGCTCCGGTGGAACTGTGACTTATAACATTCAACGCTCTCCTGCCTACAGGACCTACTGTACCTGGATCAGAATAACAAACTGATTGACAGCTAATTGTTTACAAGACAGCTACCATACAACAGGCAATCAGAGAATGAGTTTGTTCTGTGCACATCGCTCTTCTCAGTTGCCGGTAACCAGACAGCTGTGGACGACAACTGCGTTCTGTAACACAGCAGTTGTAGTTTATTCGTATATGCTATGTTTCTCATGTGGTATGACTCTCTCACAGAAAGTGTGAAGCAAAGTGGTGAGGCTATTAAGAACCTGTAAAGTGAACTCAAACTGCAAGTTAATGGGGAACGTGTGAGCGTACTCATAAGGGATCATTCCCAAGTGATACCCGGAAAGTTAATTTGGTATTTTAGGTTTAGAGGGAATATCTCCGAAACAATGATACAAATGGTTCAGATGGTACTGAGAAGAAGAAAAAAAAAAAAAAAAAAAAAAAAAAGGCTCTGAGCACTATGGGGCTTAACATCTGTGGTCATCAGTCCCCTAGAACTTAGAACTACTTAAACCTAACTAACCTAAGGACATCACACACATCCATGCCCGAGGCAGGATTCGAACCTCCGACCGTAGCAGTCACGCGGTTCCGGACTGAAGCGCCTAGATCCGCTCGGCCACCACGGCCGGCAAACAATGATACATAACAACACGTTTTTTTTTACAAAAGTTGATATGTAATTAATGTTCTTAAAAACCGTACAATCAGCTTTTGTAATAACATGAAATTTTGTGAAATACCCTACCACCATTAATTAATTTTGAAAAATGAAGACTTTTGTTGCAACAGAAATTTAAGCTGTCATGCCACATACTTCCCTGTGTCATAAAGATGGTTTCTGAATGATCATTTTTGGAAAACAAGCCGTGCTCATTGTGCTTCCAGACTATTTTCAATATACCTAATTAAAATACTTTAACATTCATTTCTATTCTAATTGTTAATTTAACCTATATTTAAATTACAATTGTTTCAATGAAAATGCCTTTTTTGCATACTGCACATTGAATTTATTATTTTTAATTATGCACCCAGACGCGTTGTTGCAGAAACTGATAATGTTGGTAACACTTAGAAAAACAAATGAAACTCTGTATTAAAAAGATGGCAGTTACAGTGATGTGTAACGTAAGCAGTGAACTCAAAGTGAACTGTAAGATGTCCACCTGGTTGCCAGATGAGAAAAAGCAGTTTGCTTAGATGCAATGAATTAGAAGTTACCTGTAAGTACCTTTCCATTTCATAAAAAGAACGTTAAGGAACTGTTTTTAAATCTATAACCTAGATGTGAAACCATAACCTATGTGTAAAAATGGACAAATCATGTAATATTTCAGGACACCCACTGAAGATGCCTTGTAAAAAAAAAAGGGCGAAACGCGTCTGGGTGCGTAAATAAAAGTAAAAATTTCGATGTGTAGCATGCAAAAAAGGCATTTTCTTTGAAACAGCTCCAATTTATATACAGCTGCTGCGAAAATGGCCACTGCAAGAACAGTGTCACCTAGATTTGTTTCATTTAATTTCTTATTTTACGTTTTACATAAATGTTTTTTTTTACTTTATTGTTTCACATGCATATATTTTATTAATTGAAAATAATTGCAATAATGATAATCTGTAAAGAAATTAGTAAAACATTAGGATATTTAGAGGTTTACCCATGACCCAGGAAGATTATGACTTTACGAGCATCCGATGTTAGTTGCAGCGTTGCGAACTAAACTTAAATGTTATTTACTTAGCAGATAATATTAGCTTCAATATCAAACTTTCTGCGGAAGATGCAGGTATCTGTGAGGAAATTCCATCCGGTGAAATACAGCAGCAATGTATAGTCACATATTCACAAAATATCGGACTCGTGAAAAGACTGATAATTTGCTCTTAATGCAAAGACACAAGTCGTGCACTTCACGAAGCATATTTTGATTACAGTATTAAGGAGTCACAGCTATAGCCAGTCATGTCATGCAAATATTTAGGATTGTCAATATGAGATATTAAATGGAGCGACCAAATAGACTCAGTTGTAGATAAAGCAACTTAGAGGCTACGATTCATTACTGGGAAACTACAGCATGCCTACAATAGAAACTGCGTACAAAACATTTGTAACACTTCATTCTACCATACCGCTCAAGTATATGACGCCCATATCTGGCCGGAGGCACACAGGAAATCGAGCACATAAAAGGTTCCTTCAAAAGCGCGCCGGTTTTGAATAGCGTAGAATACTTTTGTTTGTCGATTGATCGCAATATTGTGCATTATATCGGTTTCCATACACATTCCGACTGGTGTTTGTCTGAATTTCTCGTTTTTTTTTCATTGTGTGTCTAGGTATGTGACAGTTTACCATTGCGCAGTGTGCGGTAATTGCAAAATATTTTATATGGACGGAGAAAGTCTTCGCGCGACTCAAGAACGAAACGAAGCACCGAATGAATCAACAGTACGCAGACTTACTGTGAAGTTCAACGAAACGGGCTCAACAATGAACATTAGGTATTCGGACAGCCCTTGTCCTGGCCAATCTGTTCAACCATTGCGGTGGTTCGTGGCATGATTTTCTTCACCCCGTTATAGAATTCAGCACAACAGCTGAAAAAACCAATAAAGAGGAAAGGCGATAGTTCGTTGACTGGTTTCTGAGAAGAGGACACTTTTCCGAGGATCATCATCATTAGTGAAGCACTTAAATGAATTCATGAATAAACAGGACTGCCATAATTACGGGTCACAAAATCCTTTCATGGTTCACAATAGGAAAATGCATCCACCGCTGTTGACTCTTTTGAATGAGCGGCATAATCAGCTCTTATTTTTTTGAAGATGGGACGTAATAAGTTGTGACAGTTAATAGAAACCGATGCCGTGCGGTGATGAGAGAATTTTGTAGACACATTTCAATAGAATAAATGCTCAAGTGTCCTGGTTTCTGCAATACTGTGCCACCTGTCACACTTGCCGCGATATAGTTGAGTTGTTCCATGAGCGTTTTCCAGATCTCCTTATCTGGCGTAAATGATACTTCACAATGCTCACCAAACACCTTGCGATTTATGTCTATGAGGTTATATTAAATCATACTTATATGAGGAAACTGGACGTTTTGTTTGCGAAATACAAGTGCAGTCTTGTCAAGCTGTCGGCGATTTTCACGGGAACACATCTGGCATGTCAGCGCCGTAGAGAAAGTCATATGCCAGACATCATTTTTCACACATGAAATGGAAGGGTGTGATGAACGAGTTTAAGTATTTTGTTAACTTGTTTTGAAAAAATAAGTTCATAATCTGATGTATCAAAGTCAGTGCGCTTTTTGAAAGATCCTAAATAAACAAGGAAATACCGGTCGAGGTGGCGTAGTGGTTAGCACACTGGACTCGCATTCGGGAGAACGACGGTTCGAGTCCGCGTCCGGCCATCCTGATTTAGGTTTCCCTGATTTCCATAAACCGCTTTGGGCAAATTCCGGTACGGTTCCTTTGAAAGGGCACGGTTAATTTCCTAACCCGAGATGTTAAACACTAATCTCGTCCTCCACAAGGGAGATGCGAGTAGCCAGAACATTGTTTTACTGGCGGGAAAACGAAACAAAAATTTTAGTTGCCAGACACTCTACAAAAGACCCCATACAAGCCGAAAGGACCGCCTAGGACAATTTCAAAAACTGTCTTTCAGGGCACAAACTGCAAATGTTATTCAGTCCCACGGGTATTTATCCAGTAAAGATTTCGAAGATAAAATTAGGTTCAAATGGCTCAGAGCACTATGGGACTCAACTTCTGAGGTCATTAGTCCCCTAGAACTTAGAACTACTTAAACCTAACTAACCTAAGGACATCACACACATCCATGCCCGAGGCAGGATTCGAACCTGCGACCGTAGCGGTCTCGCGGTTCCAGACTACAGCGCCTAGAACCGCACGGCCACTTCGGCCGGCTAAAATTAGGTAAATAAAAACTCGTTCAGAGGTGGGCGCAGAGGTAGACAAGCCATCACTACCACCACTCCCTTCCTGCGAGTGGAAAATAAAAATATTGCTCTCTGCAACACACTTCAGTAGTTTACCAAGTATTGCTATAGCATTAGAGGCAAGCATGAAACTAACAGGCCTGTAGGTCTAACCACTTCAACTCGCAGTTATCTACCGATGGTCAGACTCAGCCCAGAAGTGGAACTACACGGTTAACCGAATACTCCTATCCAGACCCATATACTGTATATAGATATTCAAAATACATATATATTTACCAGAAACTGCTATTTACTGTATTTATAAACCATGTACATACCACATTTAAAAATTTCTGCTTTACATACGATTTACTCGCCGGGAACTGGCAATTGTTTTATAAAACTGCAATTAAAACACATCGTATATCGAATCTACGCCTGTTTTATTTTTCTGCGCTATGCGTTTCGAGGTCTTAGATGAGTGGATTACATTAGAAGCCATAACGACGCACCGTAGAAGAAAGTAAAAGTAACTCACTTAGATAATTATTTTAATTTGCATCATAAAAATTCGCACCATAAACAGCCCAACATGGACGTCATAGGGTATTATGTATCACCTGTTTTCAGTAATGTTTCACGAAATAATCGTTCAATTCTCTTCCTTCTGTTTCTCACTCACTTCTTCGCAGACGAAGGTTCTCATTTCCTGGGGAGTCAAAGCATAGCTATTGCCAAACGAATTTTGGCCTGGGCTATCTAGTTACAGAACAGCTGATTTCAGTACATCGGCGTGTGTGTGATAATCTGTTTCCAGATCGCTTCGCCTTAGCTCTCTTCCCGTACGGAACACATGTTCATCTTTATACCTGGGTCACTTAGCTACCCAAATCCTGGTTCGTAGACATCGCTTTGTAACCTTTCGCTGACGACTTCGTCACCTATGTTTTCACAGCCAGAAATTTTAAATACGTAGGACAAAAAATCTTTGAAGAGATCGGCAACAGTTGTTGGCACTTATATACCGTGTTGTCTAGATCGCATACGTTTGGCATTTGCTACCGTACGCTCTGCATTGCATTTGACGAGGTAGGTTGTATCCATCTTTATGAAGTTCCACATATTGACGAATGATAGGAGCAGAAACTTGTGTATTAATTTTTTTCGTTTTCTTCCAGTAGCCGTCACAGCTGCGGTAATAGTCATTTCTTCGTGCTGACTAGTTTCAGACCATCAGTTAAATTTTCAAACCACGGCGTTAAGACAACACTTCTCATGAGTATACAACGCTATTTCTTTCCAGTCGTACGCAGAAAAATCGATTGAAAAGAAAAAGCATTGTATACTCATGCGAAGTTTGTCAGTCTGTGTTTATGCAATGCTTTCTAATAAGGAATAATGAATAGATGGTGAGATGTACATTAGTGGGACTGTATGATTATATTTACATCTAAGGCCATGGTTTGAAAATTGACCTGATGGTCCGAAACAAGACACGAAAAAGAAATGACTATTAATGGAACTTGGCGGATGTTGGAAGAAAATAAAATAAATTATCCATCCTTGTTTTCCTTGGTATGAGGATGGCTGATGACGAAATGCTTCATTACAATAGAAAGGCTGCACAAATGGTAGTGGTATTGTTTGACCCATGGGAGAGCGTCACGGAGATATTAAAAGAACGGAAGTGGCACACTCTGAAGACACACTCAACTATCTCGTGAAAGGGTAATTAGTAAGATCCAAATTTAAGTGATGATTCTAGGATTCTACTAGAATTTTCCTGCGTATCGCTCTCGTAGAGGTCACGAAGAAAGTGTCATGGTGATTTTCAGTGTATGGATGTACAGTTGCTGTAGATATAAGGATAATAAATGCAGGGAGTGGCAGTGGCCTGCTTTAAACTGTGCGTCATTGTTGAGAGCGGCCTTGGGAATGATATTGGTACTAGTGCGTAGTGTGGTACTCGGTGTTACGTCAGTATGCATCGTTGGTCGAATGATCATCGCGTTTTCAAATATGGTGATAGTGTCCTGCGAACGGAGCATTAGTTTCATCAAAAATGTTGATATTGCTCGTACTAATCAACTGCCACTTCAGTAGTCAATTACAAGATGGGCTGAGCAGTTCAGAGCAACGGCACCTGCAACGAATAAGTCACCACCTGGTAGACTACGAACGGTTTGTACCCCGAACAACATCGCAACAGTGACGGCTGCTTTTCAGGGAAGTCCGGCGCGACCAGTTCGTCGGCATTTGCGAGTCATTAACAACCTTGATATAACTCAGCGACTGTTGTTGCATCTCAATACTCATTCCTATCCCTACACTCTGCAAGTGGTGCAACAATTATTACTCAGAGAACAGTAAACACATAACAAGTTCCGTACGCAGCTTCTGGAGATGTTCAACACTCACCCGAATTTTCTGAAGAATTTCTTTGTATCTGACGATTGCTCATTTTAATTTATCCGGCTATGTGAACAATCATGTACTGGGTACAGTACTTCAGGTACATTCTCATAAAATTCATGAAAAACCATTTCATAACTCAAAAGTTACTCTGTGCTGGGGCATGTCTGTGTTATTGATCTATACTTTTTTTTGGAGAATGATGCAGGGGATTATCACGAGATCGATATACTGTTGTGTTGCAACCGTTCGTAATGCTGGAAATGCGTCGCAAAATAATTAGTAGGTGTTGGGGTCCCAAGCGGACGGTGCAACGCTCGCACAACCACAAAGTCCATGACAGTCTTAAGCAGAATGTTTCCAGAGCGTCTTGTTTCCAGCTTTGGTAATGTCAACCCGTTCACTCGATTTATCGGCTTGTGACTTTTTTCTGTGGAGACTTCTGAAATCGGATGTGTTTCCTAACAGGCCGACAGTTATTGGGAATTTGGAAACCAACATTCATCCCAAAATCGAGACAATAACAAGAGATATTCGTTGCAACGTTATAGCGAATGTGCGTGTTCGTACAAACAATTGTATCGCCAACAATAGTGGGCATAATTTAGAAACACTGAAATGTTTAATAAAATTCCAACAATTCACGCTAATAATGCGTAGCTGTATCTCCATGGTCAAATAAAATGTTTAAAACCGGACTCTGTTTCTGCCGCAACCTGTATTTTTTATCTAGAAAGTTCTGCGCACAGGAGCCAGAAATTTGTTTCGCAAGATCGGTTAGACGAGTAAAATGGCTCTGAGCACTATGGGAATTAACATCTTAGGTCATCAGTCCCCTAGAACTTAGAACTACGTAAACCTAACTAACCTAAGGACATCACACACATCCATGCCCGAGTCAGGATTCGAACCTGCGACCGTAGCAGTCCCACGGTTCCGGACTGCAGCGCCTAGAACCGCACGGCCACCGCGGCCGGCGGTTAGACGAGTAGCAATATTAAATTCCTCATTACTGTCACCTTCACACCCACTTCCAAGTGGAAGATGTCGCAGTTTTATTCCACGAAGGAGCTATTGTTATCTTCAAGTTGAGGTTAAGTGTTACACATACCGCGGTTGTGCGACGGTGGGATTGGGGTCCGGATCGTCTTCCCGCGGTAAAACATGCATTACAAACGTAGTAGTGTACCATTGACAGAAATATTTTTCTAAGTATAACAATATTTCGCGCTTCGTTTTTAATTTTTCAAAATAATGGGATTATTCGAGGATACTGCAGACAACATTGTAAGCCGGCCGGATTGGCCGAGCGGTTCTAGGCGCTACAGTCTGGAACTGTGCCACCGCTACCGTCGCAGGTTCGAATCCTGCCTCGGGCATGGATGTGGGTGATGTCCTTAGGTTTAAGTAGTTCTAAGTTCTAGGGGACTGATGACATCAGCAGTTAAGTCCCATAGTGCTCAGAGCCATTTGAACCATTTTGAACAACATTGTAGGTGGGTCAATCACAGCTATGAGTATTCATCTTGGGTATGTATAACCGTTCCAGCTGTATTATGGTCCTTTATTACTGTACCACTACCGGTTTCGTGGTGTTAAAGCCACATCTTGAGGTGACATATGATTAAAACATTAGAGCAGGAAAGCTCGGAATTTTTTTCCCCTACATTCGTTGTCCGTCGATATAAAACACCGCTAAAAATGGTATGTCATCGATTAAAAAGTGCCAAATTGCAATATAGTGGAGGAGCCCAAAACAAATCGTACTATAGTGATCGCTTCTCAGATCTATACTGAACCGCGTACAGGGGACGCGACCGCGTGCTCTGTCATTCGCGAATAATCAACCGATTGGATAATCCTGAAAATCGGGAGCATGTTGTAGTTAATAGTTCGTTATAATTGTGAGCAGTTCGATCCCCTCCTTTAACTTGATACAGTTATCAGTCCAATTGTTGAGCACGTGCTCTTATTTGTAGATTTTTCAGTAGCGAAAATAATGTGACGACGCACTGTGTAGCTTGAGCTCGGTATGTTTTTCGCAGACTTCCTTTGGCGGCAACAGACCGGTGAGGGAGAGTGCGTGCATACGCAAACAGTGAGGTGCGGTACTCACGCAGGCGAGCATGCTGAGGCGGGGCTACAGTCCAGCGGCAGCCGGCGTGCTTGCTCGGTCCCTCCCGCGTGCGACGCACCGCAGTCCGCGTCTCGCGCGCCACTGGCCGCTGGCCGGGCCCCCGACTTGCGCAGCCGCCAAGAACCGCCACGCACGCCTCCTGCTGGCCGCTCGCCGCCTTTCCCTCTCCATTGTTTAGCGCCGGGCCGCGCTGGCCACGTGATGCGGCCGCCTCCGTGGCGTCTTTGGCTCGAGTGCTGTACAAAGGGCCGTTTAGGTAAAATCGACGACCGTTTGGCTCTAGGAAGCTTAAACGCATAAGCCTCCGTAGCCGAGGGGCTAACGCACGCCTTTGTGGTGGTGCTCCACTTAGAGGTTGTTGTTGTTTTGGTCATCAGTCCAGAGACTGATTTGATGCAGCTCTCCATTCTACTCTATCCTGTGCAAGCTTCTTCATCTCCCAGTACCTACTGCAACCTACATCTTTCTGAATCTCTCTTGGTCTCCCTATACGGTTTTTACCCTCCACGCTGCCCTCCAGTACTAAATTTGTGGCCCCTTGATGCCTCAGAATATGTCCTACCAACCGATCCCTTCTTCTAGTCAAGTTGTGCCACAAACTCCTCTTCTCCCCAATCCTATTCAGTACCTCCTCATTAGTTATGTGATCTACCCATCTAATCTTCAGCATTCTTCTGTAGCACCATATTTCGAAAGCTTCTATTCTCTTCTTGTCCAAACTGTTTATCGTCCATGTTTCACTTCCATACATTGCTACACTCCATACGAATACTTTCAGAAACGACTTCCTGACACTTAAATCTATACTCGATGTTAACAAATTTCTCTTCTTCAGAAACGCTTTCCTTGCCATTGCCAGTCTACATTTTATATCCTCTCCACTTCTACCATCATCAGTTATTTTGCTCCCCAAATAGCAAAACTCCTTTACTACTTTAAGTGTCTCATTTCCTAATCTAATTCCCTCAGCATCACCAGACTTAATTTGACTAAATTCCATTATCCTCGTTTTGCTTTGTTAATGTTCATCTTATATCCTCCTTTCAACACAGTCCATTCCGTTCAGCTGCTCTTCCAGGTCGTTTGCTGTCTCTGACAGAATTACAATGCCATCGGCGAACCTCAAAGTTTTTATTTCTTCTCCATGCATTTTAATACCTACTCCAAGGCGCCGGCCGGTGTGGCCGTGCGGTCTAGGCGCTTCAGTCTGGAACCGCGTGACCGCTCCGGTCGCAGGTTCGAATCCTGCCTCGGGCATGGATGTGTGTGATGTCCTTAGGTTAGTTAGGTTTAAGTAGTTCTAAGTTCTAGGGGACTGATGACCACAGATGTTAAGTCCCATAGTGCTCAGAGCCACCTACTCCAAATTTTTCTTTTGTTTCCTTTACTGCATGCTCAATACACAGATTGAACAACATCGGGGATAGGCTACAACACTGTCTCACTCCCTTCCCAACCACGGCTTCCCTTTCATGTTCCTCGACCTTTATAATTGCCATCTGCTTTCTGTACGAATTATAAATAGCCTTTTGCTCCCTGTATTTTACCCCTGCCACCTTCAGAATTTGAAAGAGAGTATTCCAGTCAACATTGTCAAAAGCTTTCTCTAAGTCTACAAATGCTAGCAACGTAGGTTTACCATTCCTTAATCTATTTTCCAAGGTAAGTCGTAGTGTCAGTATTGCCTCACGTGTGCCAACATTTCTACGGAATCCAAAGTCATCTTCCCTGAGGTCGGCTTCGACCAGTTTTTCCATTCGTCTGTAAAGAATTCGTGTTAGTATTTTGCAAACCGTGGCTTATTAAACTGATAGTTCGGTAATTTTCACATCTGTCAACCCCTGCTTTCTTCGGGTTGGAATTATTATATTCTTTTTGAAGTCTGAGAGCATTTCGCCTGTCTCATACATCTTGCTCACCAGATGGTAGAGTTTTGTCAGGGCTGGCTCTCCCGAGGCTATCAGTAGTTCTAATGGAATGCTGTCTACTCCCGGGGCCTTAGAGGTTAGCAGGTTCGAATGCTGGTGGTGAATGAAATATTCACTACCAGTTTTCGGCCGGCAAGAGAAGTAGTGATGAATTAAAGTCCCTGTTCATCAGTCTTTGCGCCAATGCCCTGGATTAAATTTGTGCCTGTGACACAGAAACCACAACAACAAATGAATGAAAAGTACAAACCAACAACACAAACAAAACTTACAAATCATCAAGATATTTAGCGGCAGCAATTTTTATGGTTACACGAAACTAATTTACCTCAGGGCAACAACGTGTGAAAATAGAAGTCTTGTAACGGAAATCGCATTGGTGGTCACAGAGGTCCCATCAGTTCAGGATCCTAGCAGCGCTCACCAAATTGCAGGACTACACTGGACTTGGGGTACATTTTGGAAAGAGACAGGCGCCTGTGAATCACCACCCCGACAGCACTCACTTTAAATAGTAAATATTTCACTTGACGGACTGTTCCAGGTTTCTGCTAAATTTATTTTGCCCTTTGACCGTGTTTGTTGCTGATTGCCTCCATTAGAGTTTACCACATTTAACAGTATCCAAGTGAACTTCAGTGCTGACATAATTTAAATGGAATGGTGGCCCTGTCTATCTTACTCAATTGTTGATGGGTGATTAATATATCAACATCTTTTATAAAAGTTATGACACAAGTTTAGTGATTATAAAATCGGACAAAAAGATACATGTTAAGCGAGATGACTGAACTACACTACTGGCCATTAAACTTGCTGTACCATGAAGAAGACGTGCTACAGACGCGAAATTTAGCCGACAGGAAGAAGATGCTGTGATATGCAAATGATTAGCTTTTCAGAGCATTCACACAAAGTTGGCGCCGGTGGCGACACCTACAACATCCTGACATGAGGAAAGTTCCCAACCGATCTCTCATACACAAACAGCAGTTGACCGGCGTTGCCTGGTGAAACATTGTTGTGATGCCTCGTGTAAGGAGGAGAAATGCCTACCATCACGTTTCCGACTTTGATAAAGGTCGGATTGTAGCCTATCGCGATTGCGGTTTATCGTTTCGCGATATTGCTGCTCGCGTTGGTCGAGATCCAATGACTGTTAGCAGAATATGGAATCGGTGGGTTCAGGCGGGTAATACGGAACGCCGTGCTGGATCCCAATGGCCTCATATCACTAGCAGTCGAGATGATAGGCATCTTATCCGCGTGGCTGTAGCATATCGTGCAGCCACGTCTCGATCCCTGAGTCAACAAATGGGGACGTTTGCAAGACAACAACCATCTGCACGAACAGTTCGACAACGTTTGCAGCAGCATGGACTATCAGCTCGGAGACCATGGCTACGGTTACCCTTGATGCTGCATCACAGACAGGAGCGCCTGCGATGGTGTACTCAACGACGAACCTGGGTGCACGAATGGCAAAACGTCATTTTATCGGATGAATCCAGGTTCTGTTTGCAGCATCATGATAGCTGCTTCCGTGTTTGGCGACATCGCAGTGAACGCACATTGGAAGCGTGTATTCGTCATCGCCATACTGGCGTATCACCCCGCGTGATGGTATAGGGTGCCATTGGTTACACGTCTCGGTCACCTCTTGTTCGTATTCACGGCACTTCGAACAGTGGACGCTACATTTAAGATGTGTTAAGACCCTTCATTCGATCTCTGCGAAGCCCTACATTTCAGCAGGATAATGCACGACCACATGTTGCAGGTCCTGTACGGGCCATTGTGGATACAGAAAATGTTCAACTGCTGCCCTGGCCAGCACATTTTCCAGATCCCTCACCAATCGAAAACGTCTGGTCAATGGTGGCCGAGCAACTGGCTCGTCACAATACGCCAGTTACTACTCTTGATGAACTGTGGTATCGTGTTGAAGCTGCACACGCAGTACACGCCATTCAAGCTCTGTTTGACTCAATGCCCAGGCGTATAAAGGCCGTTATTACGGCCAGAGGTGGTTGTTATGGGTACTGATTTCTCAGGATCTATGCACCCAAATTGCGTGAAAATGTAATCACATGTCAGTTCTAGTATAATACACTCCTGGAAATTGAAATAAGAACACCGTGAATTCATTGTCCCAGGAAGGGGAAACTTTATTGACACATTCCTGGGGTCAGATACATCACATGATCACACTGACAGAACCACAGGCACATAGACACAGGCAACAGAGCATGCACAATGTCGGCACTAGTACAGTGTATATCCACCTTTCGCAGCAATGCAGGCTGCTATTCTCCCATGGAAACAATCGTAGAGATGCTGGATGTAGTCCTGTGGAACGGCTTGCCATGCCATTTCCACCTGGCGCCTCAGTTGGACCAGCGTTCGTGCTGGACGTGCAGACCGCGTGAGACGACGCTTCATCCAGTCCCAAACATGCTCAATGGGGGACAGATCCGGAGATCTTGCTGGCCAGGGTAGTTGACTTACACCTTCTAGAGCACGTTGGGTGGCACGGGATACATGCGGACGTGCATTGTCCTGTTGGAACAGCAAGTTCACTTGCCGGTCTAGGAATGGTAGAACGATGGGTTCGATGACGGTTTGGATGTACCGTGCACTATTCAGTGTCCCCTCGACGATCACCAGTGGTGTACGGCCAGTGTAGGAGATCGCTCCCCACACCATGATGCCGGGTGTTGGCCCTGTGTGCCTCGGTCGTATGCAGTCCTGATTGTGGCGCTCACCTGCACGGCGCCAAACACGCATACGACCATCATTGGCACCAAGGCAGAAGCGACTCTCATCGCTGAAGACGACACGTCTCCATTCGTCCCTCCATTCACGCCTGTCGCGACACCACTGGAGGCGGGCTGCACGATGTTGGGGCGTGAGCGGAAGACGGCCTAACGGTGTGCGGGACCGTAGCCCAGCTTCATGGAGGCGGTTGCGAATGGTCCTCGCCGATACCCCAGGAGCAACAGTGTCCCTAATTTGCTGGGAAGTGGCGGTGCGGTCCCCTACGGCACTGCGTAGGATCCTACGGTCTTGGCGTGCATCCGTGCGTCGCTGCGGTCCGGTCCCAGGTCGACGGGCACGTGCACCTTCCGCCGACCACTGGCGACAACATCGATGTACTGTGGAGACCTCACGCCCCACGTGTTGAGCAATTCGGCGGTACGTCCACCCGGCCTCCTGCATGTCCACTATACGCCCTCGCTCAAAGTCCGTCAACTGCACATACGGTTCACGTCCACGCTGTCGCGGCATGCTACCAGTGTTAAAGACTGCGATGGAGCTCCGTATGCCACGGCAAACTGGCTGACACTGACGGCGGCGGTGCACAAATGCTGCGCAGCTAGCGCCATTCGACGGCCAACACCGCGGTTCCTGGTGTGTCCGCTGTGCCGTGCGTGTGATCATTGCTTGTACAGCCCTCTCGCAGTGTCCGGAGCAAGTATGGTGGGTCTGACACACCGGTGTCAATGTGTTCTTTTTTCCATTTCCAGGAGTGTATATTTGTGCAATGAATACCTGTTTATCATCTGCATTTCTTCTTGGTGTAGCAATTTTAATGGCCAGTAGTGTATCAACATATTTTATAAAAGTTATGACACAATTTTAGTGATTATAAAACAGGACAAAAAGATAAATGTTAAGCGAGATGATAAAAATAAAACCAGATCTGATGGCATGACAAATATGCAACGAATAGGGAACACTACTTTTGATGGTGGCTGGTTAGCAAAGACAACGGTTTGTCTGACTGAACTATTTACTCTGGCTGAAAACATGGATATCACAATCTGAAATTATTTAACACTGAATAGACTTTGATGGATTTATTCTACACAGAAGTTGCACTACGTTGGTGCAGCTGAGTACAAGTGGCGAGTCTGTGATCTTGTTTGCCACAACAAGCCAGAGCGGCAAAACAATTTCCCTTTTCTCGACGTGTGGCGCCGTCTCAGGTGAGGGTCGTGTTTCCAGCGTCTGTAGAGCAGCGATGCGCAGTGCCTGTAATTCCCTACCGCAGGCACAAACTACGCAAAGTCGCGGTTGACGACCTGTTAGACGGACCATAATTATCTCTAATGGAGCCCAGAAATCTTGGCAGATTCCAGCGTTGACGCTCCCATCCGCCAGTCATACAACGAACCAATTTGAGTCACTTACACAGCAGCACGCAAAGGGAGATCAAGCATCAAAGTGGCAGACCTGCCACGAATTAGATTGCACTTAGCACAGCAAGTTGGCCGAGTTGACCGAGCTCTAAACTGTCAGTCATTACAACTAAATCCCGACCACAGGCTTCCCAGCCAAGACCAGTGCTAGTGCGCAGTCAAGCTAAGGAGAAGTGTCTGAGTTGAACAAAAGTCTTAACAAAAGTCGAGACCAGTATCCTCTCCAGACCGGAGTCTGAATCAGAACACCTACTCTAGACAGGAGTCTGAATTGGAAGACCAAATTTCTCATCTCCTCACTTTCCAACAAACCTCAGTAAACTCCACAAAAGCACTCCTGAAACCCCCCTCCCCCCTCCCCACCCACACACAAAGGTTTCGTGCCAATCACAAGATGCCACGAGCTCCTTGTCTCCCCTCTAACTCGTCTGCCAATGCCCGCGAAAGGCAAAGGTCCCGATTTCGAGTCTCGGTCCGGCACACAGTTTTAATTTGCCAGGAAGTTTCAATATTCATCTAAGATACCAATATTCTCTTTTCAGGAGAAGCGGCCAATTCGTGACCCGCAAATTCCTGCACAGAGAGGAGGAGACGTTGTGCTCTTGACTTTTTTTACCCACATGCACTTTAGGCAGCATGTTATTTTGAGTTTCCGTATAGCTCCAAATACATTCGTCGGGGAGATCCTTATCTGCATGGCCTGAACACTACTGCATGTCGGACCAGGGGCCCCTATCTAAACTAAGATAAGATCATTTCAGAACCGCCATATATGTTGTGATTCTTTTAAAACTGTTTTGAATGTCTGAGGCTATCCAAAAAAATCTGCAGGCCGAGGGACGACGCCATCTGACAGCACCCTCAGTAGTGTCCAGTCCACTGTGAGCATAGAAACTTGTGGATTTTTATGGCCACCATCGCTGTTCACAAAGGCCATTTATGACACTACCGAAATGTGTTGGCTGGGTGACCTGGATTTCTCTCAATCCCCCAGCCTCTGCTATGGCAAGAGGCACCTAATACGTAGGTCCACGTAGGCCGTTTTTCCGCCTCATCAACCGAATGCATTGTCTGCACACATTGGGAGAAATTCTTGGGCCCAGCAGTCTGTCCCCTGTAATTGCTTAGAGATGTTACTTCCCTAATAGCTGCACGTGACTTTGAAGCCCCAAACGTCAACTGCAAGATTTACTGTTAAATGACCAATCTTCGTGTTTGTTCTCAACTCCAGAAAAATACTATTCGATGGATAGCCACCAAAAGACCTCGCATGCAATTATAATATACATGCCGCCATCAGTGCCTGTTCATGCTGATAACTTCCTGTCATTTCACAAAATCGATGTCTTGGATGTAATAACAACATTAAATTGTACCCTCGAATTATGAAAAATAATGAGACAGTAACTCTCAACTTTTCACATATGGCTTACGCTTACGATAAATGGAACACTACTTCAGCACAGCCGGCCGGAGTGGTCGTGCGGTTCTGGGCGCTACAGTCTGGAACCGAGCGATCGCTACGGTCGCAGGTTCGAATCCTGCCTCGGGCATGGATGTGTGTGATGTCCTTAGGTTAGTTAGGTTTAGTTAGTTCCAAGTTCTAGGCGACTGATGACCTCAGAAGTTAAGTCGCATAGTGCTCGGAGCCATTTGAACCATTTTGAACTTCAGCACATTACATGTTTACAATTTACAGTGCACCCATGATTGTTAAAGGATGTGCTCTACCTGTCGTCCTCAAATTTGTGGCAACAGTGAGTTACGAATTCTTTCAAACACCTCCAAGTCACCTCGTAAATCGTGGCAAGACTATAATATCGCACCTCCAGTTCTCAGTTCTCCAACCAAATCAACGGCAGTGCTGTACACTTCACTTTTGCACGACACTAGTCGGAAAAACTCGGAGGACAGAAGTCAAGTGAGGTTGGAGGTGAAGGTACAGCGGTTGCTCGATCTATCCATTTAGGACCACATGGTTGCTTTATCAAAATGTGTCGGTGTCCCACAATGCGTCTATCACATTCCCCAACTTTGTGTAAGGTAACGTAGATCGTGGGTGAAATTTGAGCCCCTTTAGATGGTGACTTGTTCAAAAAAGTTAACAATTCGACTCCATCTGAAGTCACAGAAGTTGCTCACCGCTTGCTGCAAATAATGTCATTTGACGCCCTTTCAGAAGCGGGCGTGTCAGTTTACATTGGTGCTGTCAGCAACAAACGAACCCGTGTGCACAGGATGATTTCTCTTTTGTGTCACACACAAATCTGTGTTTTCGTTTTCAGTTCAGTCTTCAACTACTTTCATAACTAATTTCCTAAAATGTAATTACTTACTGTTGAGTACTATTTACATGTAACAAACAACTGACGTAGTTAAAGAGTGTCTTACATTTAATATTTCAATATAAAATTAGATTACGTCTTCCTGTCTTTTTTTTTTTGAAAAGGGAGATAACTGGAAAATGATGTAATTAAAAAGTTGTTGGGCTAGAAAAATTGGCCAGGTACGCTTACGACTCGCGCACTGAGAGTTCCATTGAAACTCAGTTATGTATACAGGCAGTTCATCGATTCGGGAATCGAGAACTCGGCGACTTTTGCCTGTTATCGACATTGATACTAGCAAAATATTGGTCCCAGGGATATCAAGATCTTCGATAATGTTTTACTTTCAAGTGTGAAGCCCGATAATAAATGGCGAAGAAAATATTTCTCGTATGCTATAATTACAAATTAACAATTTTCTGCTTTTTTTCCTTTGCTTGTACTGTGAAACTTTTCTTCTTGCTAAATGTTATGATTCTTCGTCAAGGGGAAGGATCATAAGTTTTTAATGAGTCAGTTTGCGAGTATCAAAATGTGTGACGTAGATAGCCGTATCTTTTGACTACACTGACCTGGAGGTTCACCATCATCATCATTATCAGTGTTCTACCAAAAGGCAGGTTTTTACATGGTAGTTCTCCAGGCTGTCCGGTCTTCTGCCCTCCTCTTCAGGTCCGCATAATTTCCTCTTCCCTCTATGTCGTTTATCACCTTGTATCTCCTTCTTCCTCTCAGTCTTCTCCCACAAACCAATCCTTCCAAAGCATCGGCTAGCAAGCACTCCCTTCTCAATGAATGTCCCAACCCTTTTCCCCTTCTCTTACAACCTTCAGCAGACATCTTCTCTCACCAACCCTTTCCAGTACTCTTTCATTACTCACTCTTTCCATCCAGCTTATTCCCTCCATTCTTCTCCACATCCACATCTCAAATGCTTCTAACCTTTTTCCATCCTTTCGTCTCAGCGTCCATGTTTTTGCCCCATATAGTGCCACACTCATGACAAAGCACTTGCCAAGCCTTTTTCTTAGACTTTTATCTGATTTGCCACATAAGTGTCTCCTCTTTCTGTTGAATGCCTCCTTTGCTACGGAAGTACGAGTTTTCACCACCTGGTAACATCTGAAGTCTTCAGTTATTGTGCTTCCAAGATATTTACATGCACTTACTTGGCTAATGGTAGAGTGTCCTATTTTAGTATTGGACAGTCTAGGTCTTGTACTGATGACTATACTCTTTGGTTTTGCTGTGTTTATTTGCATCCCATATTACACACAAGCTTCATTCATATCTTTCAGCAAGTTATTCACTGTCCGCTCACTTTCTGCCACTAATACCATGTCATCAGCAAATCTTATACATTCTATTCTCTTTCCACCAATACATATTCCTCTTTTCCCATCTAAGCCTTTAGCAATAATCTCTTCAAGGTATGCATTAAACAACAGTGGGGAAAGGCAACAACCTTGTCTAACACCTCGTCCAATGCTGCTTCCATCAGACGTTTCATTTCCAATCCTTATCCTTACTTTCTGGTGTAAATATAGATTCTGTATCAGTCGTCTCTCTTTCCAATCTATTCCTTGCCTCTTCAAAATATCCATCAGTTTGTTCCACTGAACGCTGTCAAAAGCCTTTTCTAAATCTATAAAAACAGCAACGATTTCTCTACCTTTTTCCATTGTGCCTGAAAGAGAACGGCGGGCTATTAATGTGTGGGATAGCAGATTATCTGTGGGTCCTGCATTTTATGGTAGATTAGGATTATTTTTCTATCTGATGTGCGTTGTCAGGGATTTAGAATTAGTGGCTCACCAGAGAAAATTTCAGAGTAGAATCATGTGGCATGCGACGGGGAGCAATTGAAATCTCTCGGGAGTTAAAAAAAAACCTGAATTCATGCTCACTAGAAGCAAGGCACATTTGCTCCAAAGTAATGAGAATATTCGAATCCCGTCACATATGGATCAATGTCAGACTGGTAGCATTGATCAAGAGAAAGTTGCGGAGAATTCTCAGCTGAACGTAGCAGATGACCTTGCGGATATGACGAACGCAGAATTTTCCAATTATGACGAGGTAATTCTGTTGGGCAGCAAGCGCGGAGGTGAAACTGCAACACAGCGCCATGTAGAAGCTGCGGATATGTCAAGACTTACCGTTAGCGAGAGTAGCGGACCAGACTCGCGTACAAAACGTCTTAGAGCGATGGAGTCGGAGTTCGTCTAGTCCCGGAGCCACTAGCGGAGGATCTCAAAGAGGCCCTCATACGATTCATGCAGGAAGCGGAGCGCAAGAGACAGGATGCGGAGGAGAAGAGGCAGGAGAGAGAGAGAAGATAAACTCAAAGGAGGTGAAGTGGATACGGATGCTAGCTGAACACCTTGTTGAAAGTATAGAACAGGTTAAGAAGGAAGTCGCGGGTGTTAGAGAAGCGGCAGAAAGCGTCAAGGAAACATCGACAGAGATGTGAGAGGTCGCAAAGGAGGCAAAAAGCGATACCAGGGGGTCAAGATTAGTAGCCGAAGGTGCAAGCAAGGACACTTTGTTAGCGAAAGAACAAGTGAAACAGGCCAAAACCGAAATGCGCTAAACCAAAAAAATTTTTACGTGCTACAAATACGGGGAGGAAGGATCGTCCAGGAAACGAAAGAAAAAAATTAGCGAGAACGTGAAACGCATGGACCAGATCGAGAACATAAAGGTAGAAATATGAGAGATTCAAGGAGAGCAGACTCGGATCACCACACAACAAAACGGGCTAGCAAAAGACGTCTAGCAAGCACTTTGGCGGGTTGCGCCAATTACACTGAGGAGACAAAGAAACTGGTACACCTGCGTAATACCGTGTAGGGCCCCCGCGGGAACGTAGAAGTGCCGCATCACGACGTGGTATGGACTCGATAAATGTATGAAGTAGTATGGAGGGAACTGACACAATGAATCCTGCAGGGTCGTCCATGAATGCGTGAGTACGACGGGGTGGAGATCTCTTCTGAACATCACGTTGCAAGGCATCCCAGATATGCTCAATAATATAGCCAACGGAAGTGTTTAAACTCAGAAGTGTGTTCTTGGAGCCGCTCTGTAACAATTCTGGACCTGTGGGGTGCCGCATTGTCTTGCTGGAATTGCCAATTCCGTCAGAATGCACAATAGACGGAGCCACCACGAGTTTGAACTGTCCCCTGCTGACATGCAGGGTCCATGGATTCATGACGTTGTCTTCATACCCATACACGTCCATCCGCTCGATACAATCTGAAACGAGACTCGACCGACCAGGCAACATGTTTCCAATCGTCAACAGTCCAATGTCAGTGTTGATGAGCCCTGACGAAGCAAAAAGCTTTCTGTCGTACAGTCGTCAAAGCTACACGAGTGGGCCTTCAGCTCCGAAACCCCATATCGATGATGGTTCGCACGCTGACACTTTTTGATGGTCCAGCATTGAAATCAGAAGGTTTGCACTTCTGCCACGTTGAAAGATTCTCTTCAATCGTCTATGGTCCCATTCTTGCAGCATCTTTTTCCGGCCGCAGCGATATCGGAGATTTGATGTTTACCGGATTGCTGGTATTGACGGCACACTCGTGAAATGACCGTAGGGAAAATCTCCACTTCATCGCTACCTCGGAGATGCTGTGTCCCATTACTCGTGCGTCGACTATAACACCACGTTCAAACACACTTAAATCTTGATAACCTGCCACTGTAGCAGCAGTAACCGATCTAACAAGTGTGCAGACAGGCAGACAGACGTGACACATGTGCAGCCCAGGCACGGTCCATGCGGGTTAAGCAGAGCCTGCTGTTCCTGCTTCTGTCAATCAGAGTGTATTCGTTTTCTTCTCTTTTCAGCTCGTCTTCTTGGTTGTCATTTGGTTGTATCCTTCTTCTCTTGCTGCCGGGGTATCATTTCAGGAGCAGGTCCGGCCATCTCGTAGCCGGGCGCCAGTGAAGTTGGTTGTCCAGTCCACTGACCCTCGGGTTTCTCGATGTCCTCGACGACGCGCGATCTCGCTTCAGCGTCGGGACTCCCGGGATGTCTGGAAGCTGCCTCGTGCCAAAGTCTCGAGGCAGACGAAGCGCCAGCCGGAAGGCTTTATTCTGCACTCTTTTCAGTGTCCACAGATGGGTTTCTGCAGCGTTTCTCCACACCAAGGCCGCGTACTCAAGCACCGGCCTGTTGAGTGCTAAGTACAGAGAGATCCAGAGTGTGTGGGCAGAGTAGTCGTGGGGTTAAGTAGAGGATACAGCAAGCGCATCCTTCCGAGTGCCCGGTCTCTCACCTCCCGGGTGTGTGGTCCCCATGCAGGGCACCGGTCCAAGGTGACGCCGAGGTATTTTGCAGTGTGACACCACGGAATGGGGCCTCCCATGATCCGCACTTGCTGCAGCGCATCGGGAATGCGCCTGCGCGTAATCACCACAGCCTGGCTCTTCCCAGGATTGAACTTGAGCCACCACTTGGTAGCCAAAGCTCCGATCTCGCTGCAGGCAGCTGAGCTTCAACCGCGCACTCTAACTGCGCGTGTAGAGCACGGTGTCATCGGTGTAGAGCGCAAGATGTACGAGGTGCGACAATAAAGTAATGACACTGATTTTCTTTGCAAGATGTGGCAACCCTGCAGACTTGCGTAGGCAAATATCTGTTACCTTGGTCTATAAGCTGCTTCTAGTCCAAGCGGCACATCGATGCAACTGCTCAGTCGTGAGTTGTGCTGTAATACGTTAACATGTGTTTGTGTCTCTCGTCACGGAAATGGTTCAAATGGCTCTGAGCACTATGGGACTTAACATTTGTGATCATCAGTCCCCTAGAACTTAGAACTGCTTAAACCTAACTAACCTAAGGACATCACACACATCCATGCACGAGGCAGGATTCGAACCTGCAACCGTAGCGGTCACGCGGTTCCAGACTGAAGCGCCTAGAACCGCACGGCCACAAAGGGCCGGCGTACGGAAATGGATCCGCATAATATTGCGCAACGGTATGCCATTTCTTTTTGCTTTAAATTGGGTGAAAACGCGACAACTTACGGTAAGCTTCAGAAGGCTTTTGGAGAGGAGGTTATGTCAATAGCTCAAGTTTGTCGTTGGCGTAAAATGTTTAGTGAAGGCAGAACGAATGTTGAAGATGAAGACCGCAGTGGACGACCATCAACCTCACGGACGGATGTCAACTTGGCCAGGGTGCGTGAAATCGTACTATCTAATCGAAGATTATCCGTTAAAATAAAAGAAATTTTAGAAACACTTCGTAAAAGAGTTCTTCGTGTCGGTACCATCATTGCTGATAATTGGATTCTGCATCACGATATTGCGCCATCCCATACTGCTCTATCAGTACAGAAATTTTTATCCTCAAAACAAATTTCAGTCTACCACAGCCACCTTATTCACCAGATATCGCTCCGTGCGACTTTTTTCCATTTCCAAGACTCAAAACGGCGGTCAAGGGACATCATTTTCAAACAACACAAGATGTCCAAAAAGCCGTAACGAGGGTCTTGAAGGATATTACAGAATATGAGTTCCAGAAATGTTACCATCAATGGTAGAAGCGCTGGAAAAGTGTGTGCAATCTGAAAGGAACTACTTTGAAGGAGACAACACTAAACTTGATTGAAACGGTAAGCAACTTTTTTTTTCACATTAGTCTCATTACTTTATTGTCGCACCTCGTACTCTCGGTGTCGTCTTCGGGACGTCGGCGGTGTAAAAAGAGTTCTGCAGGGGGCCAAGGCCGGGCCCCGCGGTCCGCCAGCTCGGATGTGGCACGCTGTTGACGCACCACCATCAGCTCGCACATATGATGTGCATTCACGCAGGTAGGACTGAAGCAGGCGGGCGTGCGATATGGGTACCCCCAATACCAGTAGCTTGTACAAGAGTCCATCGTGCCACACGCTGTCGAAAGCCTTCGAAACGTCACGGAGTACCGCCCCAAGGTACTCCCGACGTTCCAGGGCCCCATCGTCTGCTCCACCAGTCGCGTTGTGTGACCACGTCGAAAGCCGAACTGCTCGTCAGGGAGCAGGCCTTCTTAACTGACGTGACGCTGAAGCCGTTTGGCGTATATCCTCTCGAAGGTTTTCGTGTGGGAAGACAGGAGGCTTATCGGACGATAGTTTTGCGCCAGCGTGGGGTTCTTTCCGGTCTTCGGTATGGCGACTACCTCGGCTTGTTTCCACGCAGTAGGGTAGACGCCAGTACGAAGGATGGCGTTGGAGTTCGAAGTGACGGCGCGCACTGCATCCGGCGGCAACTTCTTCAGCACTGCGTTGTCAGTCTCGTCGCATCCCACTGCCTTCTTGGGCTGTAGGAAAGTGAGGTGGCGTTGGACTTCTTCCTCAGTGGTGGGTTCGATGACGTCATCCTCGTCCTGTCGATTCAGCGGGAGACGCTCTTTCACTTCCCGGATCATGTCGTCGTCGACGACGTGGTCCACTGGCGTAAAGTTCTTCGCGAAGGTGTCTGCGAGCACGCTGGCCTTGATGTCCGGCTCTGCAGCAACGTCACGACCAACTTTTATTGGCGAGCTGCGCTGGCCCTTCCACAGAAAGCTCTTGGTCATCGCCCAGGCGTTGCCGTCGTCGATCCTGAGCTTGGTTATCTTGCCGCCAGCCCAGTCCCGATTTCGATGGCGAACTACGGCCCCAGAAATCTTACGGCGGTAGTCGGTTGAACAGCCGCTTGGTGGCGGAATTTCGCGTGATCTGCCACTCACGGAAATCCCGATTTTTCTTTCGGACAGCCTGCAGGATGTCCGGCGAAAGCTGTTTGGAGTTTTCCTACGGCTTCCGTGGTCGATGTGGAGCTGCTGCATCTGCTGAATGCGGCTAGTGCAGCGTCCACCCCGTCCTCGTCTGGATCGGGCGTGGTGGCTACAGTCTCTGCCAAGCGTTGCTGGAAGTGCGCCCAGTTTGTGTTGTGGCGTGAGCAGCGACGTTCAGGTGGCGCCACCCCGTCTGTAACCAGGTCGAAGATTACTGGCAGGTGATCAGACGACAGGGCACAGTGAGTGGTCGCGATTAAAGACTGCGCCAGACACTTGTTGTCTTACATAGGCGTTGCCGACCGCAGCGGTTGTTTACATATCTCTATTTGAATACGTATGCGTTTAGCAATTCCTTTGGCGCTTTAGCGTAGAATCACGAGCAGGTACGGCAGCATGTCCATGATCAGGCAGAGCGAGAAGAGCATGTATTACGACATTTCAGTATGCAATTTGAGGCTAAATCACCATCGAAAAGGCGAATTCCACAGGAGAACACACTAGCCGCCATAGGGTGCACGACAGAGCACGCGTCGCTTAAGAAGCAAAGTATGGCAGATATGGAACCAGAACATAATTGTGTACGTCTTTGGCGAATGGAAGCATTGTTCTGTGAATCTGGCGACACAAGAGGAGGCCCTAACAGTGCACAAGGATCGTTTGGACACCGATTTATGGAGACGAGTGCTGCCGAATCGAGGGAAAATTCGTCTGTAGGAAATGTCGAACCATTCGACCACAAACATTTCCTCTCCGTTTGAAATTTCAAACTGTACGAAGAGAATAACAATACACTACATCCAAAAAGTTGGATAGGTCAGCACGATAAAGTTCTCCCGCAATCGTGGCCACTGAAATACGAGCTGGAATTTATCTGCGGGTTTTTAAAGGGTTCGATTGCGGAGCATACGCGTAGTGTTGCAGAGAGTTGTCGTTCATATAAAGAGCTCAAGGACACGTTCCTCAACACAAATTGGTTGCAAGGCGCTCAAGAAAGAATCAAGCGCGAGATAATGCTGAGCAGAGATCTAGAAGCGTCAATATTCCGTAGTCCGGTGGAGTTCTTTGAGTCGTTAATTAAGAAGAATCGGTTTTTGGACCGACCGTACAGTCCAAAGGAAATTACGAGGCACTGTTATGTCAAATTACCTCTGCACTACCAATAACTCCTCATCGAAAGGCCGAACGATTCCACTGAATTCTTCAAGAGTGCGTACGCGAATTAGACTATGTCAACGACATACAAACAAGAGAAAGAAAGAGAAGCAATGACCGAAGTTGGCAAGGCTTGTCAGAAAGGAAAGACAACAGACGAAACGGGGGAAATTATCGATCACGTGAAAACAACTCGAACTATACAGAGAATAACCGGCCACCTTGGGAGAACAGGGGTAGACGAGGCAATTACAACGATAATTACAACGAATGGCAAAAACAAAACTGGAGAGAACAACGAAGTGCAAACCACTTCCAACGGTATACCAGAGATCCACAGCAGCAAAGAAACGACTGGGAGAGCAACAGTGAGCGTCAGCAATATAATCAGCAAAATCATAATAATCACATTAGGCCACCCAACACGTCACAGGGGAAACGTAGCAGAAGTCTAAATAGAATCTGACGATCGGTCGCTTCGCACACAGCCCTAAACAAGGCCGCAGAACTATCGGAAAGAGAAGCATCAGCTTGTTAGAATATGAAGACACAAGAAAGCTTCCGCGTGAGGAAAAAGAAGCCTTGGAACGACCGGATCTACGTCCTATTAGTCACTTCAGAGCATGCAACAACATCAATATGGCCAGAATTGTGGACAGTGGTAGCCACGTTACGGCGGTCTCGGAATCTGCGTACAAGAGGTGCACTGAAATTACCCAAGGCCAGCACTCACACTGAAGAAAACGAAAATCACTGGCGCAGTGAGAGGAAAGCACACGGAGGTGCGGGTACAGACCCGGTTGAAGTTCAGGTTCCGGGGCACACCTTGGAAGCGAATTTTTGGTCCTCTACTAGCTGGAAATTGAAATACACACATAAAAAAAAGTTTTGCATCACCTCGGTTCCGAGAGTTTCGTAACCTGTATAGAAAACTGGAATAGAGATCAACATAAACATAATTTTCGCCCTTTTTATTGCTCATGAAAATCACACATTGCATGTTGTACCACCATACAGCGAGACCTTCAGAAGTGGTGGTCAGGATTGCCGTACACACCAGTACCTCTAATACCCAGTAGCATGTCCTCTTGCATTGATGGATACCTGTATTCGTCGTGTCATACCATCCACAAGTTCATCAAGGCGCTGTTGGTCCAGATTGTCCCAGTCCTCAACGGCGATCGGCGTAGATTCCTCAGAGCGGTTGGTGTGTTACGTCGTCCATAAACAGCCCTTTTCTATCTATCGCAGGCATGTTCGATAGGGTTCATGTCTGGAGAATATGCTGCCCACTCTAGTCGAGCGATATTTTCCTGAAGGAAGTCATTCACAAGACGTGTACAATGGGGGCGCGAATTGTCGTCAATGAAGACGAATGCCTCGCCAGTATGCTGCCGATATGGTTGCACTATCGGTCGGTGGATGGCATTCGCGTATCGTACAGCCGTTGCGGTGCCTTCCATGACCACCAACGGCGTACGTCGGCCCACATAATTCCATCTCAAAAAAGCAGGGAACCTCCACCTTGCTGCACTCGCTGAACAGTGTGTCTAAGGCGTTCAACCTGACAGGGCTGCCTCCAAACATGTCTACGACGATTGTCTGGTTGAAGGGATATGCTACACTCATCGGTGAAGAGCACGTGATGCCAATCCTGAGCGTTCCA
This sequence comes from Schistocerca cancellata, assembly GCF_023864275.1. Lineage (NCBI taxonomy): Eukaryota > Metazoa > Arthropoda > Insecta > Orthoptera > Acrididae > Schistocerca > Schistocerca cancellata. Next base: position 407,623,725 of record NC_064633.1, on the reverse strand, counting down.
TTCGGTTTGTTGTTGGGCCCATCTGTACCGCGCTGCATGGTGTCGTGCTTGCAAAGATGGACCTCGTCATGGACGTCTGGAGTGAAATTGCACATCATGCAGCCTATTGTACACAGTTTGAGTCGTAACACGACGTCCTGTGGCTCCACGAAAAGCATTATTCAACATGGTTGCGTTGCTGTCAGGGTTCCTCCGAACCATAATATGTAGGTAGCGGTCATTCACTGGAGTAGTAGCCCTTGGGCGGCCTGAACGAGGCATATCATCGAAATTTCCTGTTTCTCTGTATCTCCTCCATGTCCGAACAACATCGCTTTGGTTCACACCGAGATGCCTGGACACTTCCCTTATTGAGAGCCCTTCCTGGCACAAAGTAACAATGCGGACGCGATCGAACCGCGGTATTGACCGTCTAGGCATGGTTGAACTACAGGCAACACGAGCCGTGTACCTCCTTCCTGGTGGAATGACTGGAACTGATCGGCCGTCGGACCCACTTTATCTAATAGGCGCTGCTCATGCAAAGTTGTTGTTTACATCTTGGGACGGGTTTAGTGACGTCTCTGAACAGTCAAAGGGACTGTATCTGTGATACAATATCCACAGTCAACGTCTGTCTTCAGACATTCTGGGAACCGGAGTGATGCAAAACTTCTTTTGATGTGTGTAATATTCGACATGTACTTCCTGAACGAACATCAGACCGTATTGGATGTGGGACGAGGAGAGCTCACGTTGCAAAATGATGTTATCGAAAAAATTAAATTTGCTGATAAAGCAGTTCGGACGCAAATTCCAGCTGAATGCCTCAACCTAAATGACATCACAAAATAGGAGGAAGACAGTAATTAATGGGCCGGCCGCGGTGGTCTAGCGGTTCTAGGCGCGCAGTCCGGAACCGCGCGACTGCTACGGTCGCAGGTTCGAATCCTGCCTCGGGCATGGATGTGTGTGATGTCCTTAGGTTAGTTAGGTTTAAATAGTTCTAAGTTCTAGGGGACTGATGACCACAGATGTTAAGTCCCATAGTGCTCAGAGTCAGTAATTAATGGTGCCATGATGAGCATAGTCGCACAGCGTTAGAAGTGAACAGACACGTAGGGAACTGTGCAGTGAGGTTGATAACATGTTAGGGTACCTAGAAAACATTCCAACGAATGACAGACTCCGAAGAAACATTACTTGAAAACGCGGATGTATTTCTGCCGGAAACTAGAGCTATCCGTAATGTTGAATATGCAGGCCGAGTGCCCCCTTACCACATCCACCCTGGCTTGTCGTTACGAGGTTTTCTTAGAGATAAAGAGGATGCTAGACGATGGCATCATTGAACCAGCAACCTCCACGTACAACAACCCCCTTACAGATGGTCCGGAGGACCTGGAGCAACTCCTACAAAATTTTCATGGCTTAACAGTATTCGCGTCTCTCGATTTGCGGTCCAGTCTGGTAAACTACACTCCAGCCAGACTGCAGGAAAAACACTGCATTCCTTGCCTTCAGTGGATGTTACCAGTTCAAACGGCTACCATTCGGGTTAAACATGTCCTCAGCTGCACTCGTTAGGGGATTTAATAGTATCTTAAAGTATTCCGTGAAACAAATAATCGCCACTTACATAGACGATCTTTTAATTGTGGAACCTACGTGGAAAGCACACAATGTGATCTTAAGTGAAATACCACAGACCCTCAAGGAATGCGGCGTAACTGCCTACATCACGAAGTCGTGTACTGGGACCTCACCGGTAAAATTCCTCAGCCGTATCATCATCGTGGAAGGAATCTCGCCAGATCTGGATAAGATCGAGGCGATAGAAAACTTTGCAACGCCAGCAACTAAGAAACAACTCCGTGGCTTTCTCCAAATTTCTACAAGAGATTCATTCACGTGAAGAAACAAGCCACCCCCCGATTATGCCAGCTCACCGGGAAGAAGACGCCGTTGGAATGGGACGATGTGGCGGAAGATGAATTCCATACCTTCAAAACCGCGCCGGTTAATGCACCGATTTTGTCGCACCCCAACCCTGGGGGAGGAATTTTGTATGGCAACGGACATCTCATACACTCATATGTGTGTAGTAGTCTTTCAGAGGTATTTACATCTACATAGATACCCCGCAAGCCACCGTACGGTACGTGGCGGAAGGTTCCATGTACCACTACAAGTCATTCCCTCCCCTGCTCTACTTGCAGATAGAGCGAGGGAGAAACGACTATCTATATGCCTCCGCATGAGCCCTAATTTCTCGTATCTTATCTTCTCGGTCCTTACGCGCAATGTATGTTGGAGGAAGTAGAATCGTTCGGCAGTCAGCTTCAAATAACGGTTCTATAAAATTTCTCAATATTGTCCCTCGAAAAAATCAGCATGTGGGGAACATAACGCGTAAGACTATTGCATTTGGAAACCGTGTCCTCAGCTATCCGTGAGAAACTACTCGGTAACTCAGCTGGAAGCATTGGCGGTCGTGTTTGACTTCGAAAAATTTCGATTCTTTCTGTATGGGAGAAAAACGAGAGTGTCCACCGATCACAAAACCTTGGAGTTCCTGCTCATGGCGAAGCTTCGCAATAAGAGACGCACGAGATGGGCACTCATGCTACAGAATACGATTTTACTCTTGCGAGCACACCAGGGGAGGAGAAAATCATCGCGGATGCGTTGTCATGTTCACACGTGGGACTGGAAAGAAGTGGTGCAAACCCACTACAGGAAGAACACTACAGCTTCAAAGGTGGCGCTTGAGAGTTACATCACCTCGAGCCTAATGGACATCAGCAGGGAACAAGACAAGGACCCAGCTCTGCTTGATTTGCAGAAGAGGTTAAAGGACAGGATGGAAACTAAGCTCAGCCAGTTCTACATATTACGGAAGGGGATGTTGTTCTTTCGCAGTGAGGGAGAAGGAGCACTCTGGCGTGTTTGCATTCCAGATGAGCTAGTGAGCAAGACTATCTGACTCGCTAATCTTAGTTATGCTCATTTTGGAGCCAGGAAATGCTACCTGAAATTACGAACACTGTGACACTTTAAAAATATGGACAGACGAATTTGGCGGTGTGTGAAGCCCGTCAGAAACCAAAGCATGATACGATAACAATGCAGCACCTCTGCATCCCATCTTTCCAACCAAACTAAAACATCTCGCTGCAACCGATTTAATGGGCCCTCTTGTGCGCACAGGCAAAGAATATACTGTAGTTACATCCTGGTAGCTGACACTCAAGTAAATCAAATTAACCACCCCTGAAAAACGCATCAGCACAGACAGTGTGCAGAGCCTTCTGCAAAGATTTTCTCACCCTGGTAGGCCATGTAGATAGCATTATCTATGACAGTGGACCCCAGTTCCCGTCAGAGAAATGGGAAGCTATGTTAAGGAGACACAGGAGTAAACCGATACACACATCCACATGGCATCCTAAATCGACCCCGGCAGAAAGAATAATTAAAAGCCCGGGAACCTTTTGCCATATATACTGGGGGAAACGACACGCCACCTGGGATGTTTTCCTATGCAATTTCCAGGACATGATGAACGATTTACCACATGGAATCACTATGATAGCACCAGAGACTGTTCTCAAGAACAGGCAATCCAGAGATTTAATCCGTGAAGTCGTAGACTTCCCCCCGAGAACCCGAGTGCAACACAAACAAATTGTTGACCTGGCACTCAGGAGGCTGCATGAGGCGGGAGTGAAAAGGTAAGAGATCAGGGATAGAAAGACACCCGTAAGAGAATTCCGCCTTGGTCAAAAGGTGTTGGTTAAAAGTTTCGATCTGTCCAATAAGTAGAGTTGTGCCACAAATTCTACGCTCTCTACAAGGGACCTATTCTAATCCACGGAATCGCTCACATGAACACGCTGGAACTCGAAACCTTGAAACGAAAAAAATCGCGGGGTGTTCACCATATCTGTCACGTGAAATCATTTATAGAATAGGTAGTAATTTAGTTAGGTGGTAATTTAGTTAGGTTAGAATCAATGTGTACATGGATCAAATGGTTCAAATGGCTCTGAGCACTATGGGACTTAACATCTGAGGTCATCAGTCCCCTAGACCTAACTACGTAAACCTAACTAACCTAAAGGCATCACACACATCCATGCTCGAGGAAGGATTCTAACCTGCGACCGTAGCAGCAGCGCGGTTCCGGACTGAAACGCCTAGAACCTCTCGGCCACAGCGGCCGGCTGCACATGGATCGTCAATGGATTAGCAAAATCTAGGCGCTATAGGGGAGCACGGCCCACATTATTTGTTTGCTGAATTTCTAAAACAGATGTATTCGTTATTCTCATTTATTAGCTTGTGGTACCACTTCTTGAGAAACATTGTCAAATGAGTAGTGTAGTTGTTACAACATTGTATCAACGCGTTCACTGCCTGCTTGAAAATCTAAGTCAGAATTGTATAGAAATGTGTCATGACTGACAGCTCCTCGTATTTACTGACACCTTTCTATGGCATGATAACCTCTGCACGTTTACTGGACTGAGCGCAGTGTCTAATCTGGATTTACCTTTGTGAGAAATTTCTGACCGCACTGTTGTTGTCCATTACGACGCTCCAAGGAGTATAAGAATGTTACTGAAGAAACGACAGCGTTATGAACATCAAATTCAGCAGTGTAGTTCTCGTATAGTGTCTTCCATAATATCACTATGGCCTTTGAGAGTATTTCTGTCAATTTTCCGCGGTATCTTATGCGCTGACCAAGAGACGCGTGTACTTTGCTTTCCGCTATTTAGCAATAATGAGATTGTGGACATGCCGCTGCTCATGCTTGCCTCTATTTTCGGGTGTGTTATGAGTGGTGTTAGCATGCTAGCACATTAGGTGCTTGGAGACGCAAAGTTTGCTGGGATTATGGGCCGTTGCCAGTCATGCGATGAAGTCTTCCTCGAGGTCTTTGTGTTTTGCTAGCGCTTAGAGAGCGCCATAGGTAAAGCACGCTATGAGGAATGACCACGTACAGTAACAGTCACAAGTAATGTGGCGTACCTCAGGTTCAGGAAGAGAACGGCAGGGTAAGAAGGGGACGACCGCTGATGAGGATGAGGACCGAGCTACATCGGAGAACTAATTTACCTTTTTATTACATCGGCGATTCAACAAGAGGAAAGTGGAGGCGTTTTTGTAACATGTAGAGCAACAAGCAAAAGGGAACTAATAACATTCGTAAGTTTCAGATGTGCGAATGTAGGAGCAGGTGTCATGAGACAGATCATCTATCCAAACAAATGGGAGCATGGTTTCAGACCGCATCGGCATGGGTGACAATGCTACCGGAAGTACTAAGAACAGGAGGAGTATTGTAAGTAGCCTGTTTGTATGTTGGCAGCGCTGTAGACGGTGTCAATATCGCTGACAGCGCTCTGCGCCCTCGGCAAGAGATTCTGTTGTTAGACGGACTAGCAGTTAGCAAGTGGGAAGAGAAGTGTACGGACATGTTTTTCTTAGTGGAGAATCTGTGTTGGTAGAACAAAAAAAAAAAAAAATGGTTCAAATGGCTCTAAGCACTATGGGACTTAACATCTATGGTCATCAGTCCCATAGAACTTAGAACTACTTAAACCTAACTAACATAAGGACAGCACATAACACCCAGTCATCACGAGGCAGAGAAAATCCCTGACCCCATCGGGAATCGAACCCGGGAACCCGGGTTGGTAGAACATGCAGTGTAAAGTGAGATGAAATTTCTTCTAAGAAAATACGCAAGGAAATGTGTGCTAATAGATGTATGGTTGATGATGTTTGGATAGTGGAATTATTGACAACTATATAATTTTTGGAATTGGATGTCACATGAATAAGGCAAAATTTTATAAATACATTGTTTGCTCTACAACAAAATCTTCCTTTTGCTAACCATATGCCTCTTAGTAATTAGTCTATCGTAGTTAGAATATCTTTATTTAGGTGGCCGTTGTTGCTACTTTCTGTAATTGCTGTAGTTCATGTTATGAAGATTTTCTATTAGGTAAGTGGCTTAAGAAAGAGAACGGGAGTTTCCACTATCGGAATTCGTGATTGAAATGAGTTTAGGCAATTAACAGAGTTGGAGGTAGTTTCATATTTCTTTAATTTCATATTTCTTGGGTTTGTATTATTGTTAGGCTCTCTTGAAATTCAGGTCCATTCTTTTATGTTAGTTATTGGAAGTCAAGTTGTCAATATATAGCAGTGAAACTGCGTTGGGCTTGTGTATTGTGGGTAATAAATGAATAGATTAAGTTTGAGTTGTCTTGTTCAGGGAAAATTCTGTTGATCAATGCTTAATTTAAAAAAAATAATAAAGTGGTAGTTTCCGTATACGTAGCATAGACACAGTCTAAGAGTAGATAGAGCTAAAGACAACAGGTGTTGTTGGGTAAGAGAATAAGTTAATACTAAGTGTTGTGTGGGAAGAATTTGTTGGGTGAAGGGTGGATGCAGTGTCAGCCTATCATAAGGGTAATGCCCGATACGAAACGGTACTAACACAACTCTCTGTCGCACACACACCAGAGACACTTCACACCACATATTTAAGACGAGTGTAAGTGTTAAGGATGTCATGTTTAGTCTATACGATAACACATACTACTTCTTTCCATTTTTGTTATTCCGATCATGTAAGTAATTCTGTATGCACTCTCAATGTATTTATTCAAAGAGCTTATTTTCGGGTTGTTAATTTAGTCTTAAGAAACTACACTACTGGCCATTAGAACTGCTACACCAAGAAGAAATACAGATGATAAACTGGTACTCATTGGACAAATATATTATACTATAACTGACATGTGATTACATTTGCACGCAATTTGGGTGCATAGATCCTGAGAACTCAGTACCCAGAACAACGACCCCTGACCGTAATAACGGCCTTGATACGCCTGGGCATTGAGTCAAACAGAGCTTGGATGGCGTGTACAGGTACAGCTGCCCATGCAGCTTCAACACGATACCACAGTTCATCAAGAGTAGTGACTGCCGTATTGTGACGAGCTAGTTGCTCGGCCACCATTGACCAGACATTTTCAATTGGTGAGAGATTTGGAGAATGTGCTGGCCAAGGCAACAGTCGAACATTTTCTGTATCCAGAAAGGCCCATACAGGACCATCAACAAGCGGTCGTGCATTATCCTGCTGAAATGTAGGGCTTCGGAGAGATCGAATGAAGGGTGGAGCCACGGGTCTTAACACGTCTGATATGTAACGTCCACTGTTCAAAGTACCGCGAATGCGAACAAGAGGTGACCGAGACGTGTAACCAATGGCACCCCATACCATCACGCCGGGTAATACGCCAGTATGGCGATGACGAATACATGCTTCCAGTGTGCGTTCACCCCGATGTCACCAAACACGGATGCGACCATCATGATACTGTAAACGGAACCTGGATTCATCTGAAAAAATGACGTTTTGCCATTCGTGCACCCAGGTTCGTCGTTGAGTACACCATCGCAGGCGCTCCTGTCTGTGACGAAGCGTCAAGGGTAGCCACAGCCATGGTCTCCGAGCTGATAGTCCATGCTGCTGCAAACGTCGTCGAACTGTTCGTGCAGATGGTTATTGTCTTGCAAACGTCCCCATCTGTTGACTCAGGGATCGAGACGTGCCTGCACGATCCGTTACAGCTATGCGGATAAGTTGTCTGTCATCTAGACTGCTAGTGATACGAGGCCTTTGGGATCCAGCACGGCGTTCCGTATTACCCTCCTGAACCCACCGATTCCATATTATGCTAACAGTCATTGGATCTCGACCAACGCGAACAGCAATGTCGCGATACGATAAACCACAATCGCGATAGGCTACAATCCGACCTTTATCAAAGTCGGAATCGCGATGGCACGTATTTCTCCTCCTTACACGAGGCATCACAACAACGTTTCACCAGGCAACGCCGGTCAACTGGTGTTTGTGTATGAGAAATCGGTTGGAAACTTACCTCATGTCAGCACGTTGTAGGTGTCGCCACCGGCGCCAACCTTGTGTGAATCCTCGGAAAAGCTAATCATTTGTGTATCACAGCATCGTGTTTCTGTCGGTTAAATTTAGTGTCTGTAGCACGTCATCTTCGTGGAGTAGCAATTTTAATGGCCAGTAGTGTATGTATTTAGACATTTTTTAAAGCATTGTCACTGAAACGTAGTGTGAGGACTGCAGATCCTGGAAGCTGTCAAACCCGCTGTAGATACATCCTGTGGGCGTCGAGAGACAACAACCACCACGTAGCAGCCTGAAGGAGAATGCCTGCGGCGACTCGGTCCAGAGAGCAGCTGAGTGAAGCTGGATGAGTGCTGCGTCAGCTGGGAGTCTGCCTGCCGCCTTAGCAGCCCAGCCAAAGTGAAGGCAGAGGGAGGGCTACACAACACGTTGTGACTGCCGTAAAGCAGCTGTCTCCGAGTGGCTGCGAACGGAAGCGGCCCTCTGGATAAGGGTGGCCTGTCATTGATGCCATGTCATTTCCTTGACAACCCGGCAGGCGAGTCAGGCGCCGAGTAAACAGCTGACAGTAGCTGCCCATTTAGCAGTCGTAAATGGAACCACTGGACTGTGGGCTCGCCCCTGATGTCACGACTTGCCTTCCCAGATGAGCCAGTGCCAGAACAAGGCCCAGAGGGATTCCCCAGGCGGACACACTTCCTCTACTGACGGTATGCAGACCCAGGTGACCACGATCCGGAGGAGTTACTCGTGCAGCCGTGTATCACGACGCAGACGGGCACTTTCGATGAGTGAGACTTCACAAGTTACTCACTGACACAGGGGAAGACAGCAAATCCTCACTAGGAGACGAGTTGCATACTAAATGCAACGCTGTCTCACCACCTATACCATCTTTCAACTACTGGATCGAGAGGCGAGACAGGGACTGAGACGTGACTACTGAGTAGGAGATGTTGGGCGCGGTGCACCCACACTAGTATCTCATTCCTTCCCACCAAATGACATGTTCACTCCGCCCGACACTGTGCCAGGCTGCCAACTGCTGCCAGGTCGAGCCCAGCTGCCTCAATGATGCTGCCATCAATCAGATGGAGGACCAGAGCCATCCGCTGCTGCTCCTACATCAAGCGTTCAGTGAAGGGTGACCCTCGCTCTGGCGCTACCTTGATGCACCTCGATGCTTCAGCCAGTGCATGGACCATTTGTGTGTATTTAGTGCGATGTTCTGTCGGCCAGTCTGTGTGTAACACGTCTCCCCATGGACCCTTGTGGAGGGAGCGATAGAATGATTTATATTTCACACATTCATGTAATCCAGTATTTTCTGTGAAACTAATTTTTACAGCTAATCTAGCACAAAAAATTTGTCAATTGTTCGTTAAGTAACTTAATGAGCGTGATTTACAAAGGTCTTGGAGGTAGAAGAAAGAACATTACACTGCCCTATAAAATAAGCACAACAGATGATACATGTTAACTGCTTGTTTAGATTCTGAGAAGGAATATGTTTCTTAATTTATAATTATTGCCCATTTATATACCAAGGATAACTGAAACTGTATATATGATTGAACAGGGGTAAGTCACTGAGGTAGAGAACGGTGCAAAATCCACGGAATTGTAATATGATTAGGACATTAGTCATCTATGACCTCAGAAATGGTATGTGTGGGTAAAAAATTCTGCTGCAATGTCTTCTAACCGCTTAGTAATAGTCTGTCTGAAGACTGAGGTGTAGCAACAACCCTTTGGTCCACACGAATCTTACTACACTCAGCAATGTTCACATATACGACTCGCAGGCTTGCAGTTTTGTGTGAATGAATCACCTCTATGGTGAACGAGGTCAAGTTAGAATACATATATCTTAAGTGTTTAGACGACATGTTTTCTTTTCTTCCAGTACAAGAAAGTGTGTAGAGTATACCATATCACGTTTGTCAAGACCATCTGCCACGTGGTTATAATTAAACTGACTATGTTCTAAGTGCTGCAGTGCGGGCTTTAGACATCACAGGCGCTGAAACATCTTAAGTATGTTCACTAATTGGTGCTTCTGCGGAGTACGCTGAAAAAAATAGTAGTCCTACTTTTTACCACCAGATGAAAATATAGCGCTGTAAGCATTCACAGTGTAAATGTTTTCTATTTGACATCCCTGTGTTTTTATAAGTTTGGCAGGAAGTGTAGGTGGTAAAAATTGTAGAGAAAGGCCAAGAGATGAATACAGTAAGCAGATTCAGAAGGATGTAAGTCGCAGTAGTTACTCGGAGGTGAAGAGGCTTGCACAGGATAGAGTTGCATCAAACCGACTTTCCGACTGAAGACTACAGCAACTTATTGTTTTTTTGCATTGTTTTCGTAACACATTCCAAAGGTTGCGCGAAGGCCATATATTTTTCCTACTCGTATCTTTCATAAGAAATATCTGAAAGCAAAACGGACCGAATAAGCCTACATTGTGCATAAATAAGAACGTAAATAGGTTATTTTTTAATGAAAATTGTTTCAAGAGTAGAGAAGTCAGATCTTTTTAATGAGGAAAATAATTCTCCATGTTATTTGGCACTCAGAAAGAAAAAATGGATGCAAGGAATCAAGTAACAAGGCGTTATTTATTGCCTTATAAATATTATTTGACTTGTTTATTAGTATATATTTTCTCAAGCAAATAAATGTAGATGTGTTAAACATTTAGACGACACGTTTCCTCCTATTCTTCCAGTACTAAAAAGTGTGAAGAGTACCATACCACGTTTGTCTAGACCATCTGCCAGGAGGTTATAATTACAATGACGGTTTTCTGAGTGCTGTAGTGTGGGCTATAGACATCGCAGGACGCTGAAACACCGTAGGTACGTTCACTAATTGGGGCGCATGCGGAGTACGCTGAAAAAATGATGCTTCCACTTTCTACCACCAGTTGAAAATATGGCGCTGCAAGTAGTCAAGCCGGCCGCGGTGGCCAAGCGGTTCTAGGCGCTTCAGTCCGGAACCGCGCGACTGCTACGGTCGCAGGTTGGAATCCTGTCTCGGGCATGGATGTGTGTGATGTCCTTAGGTTAGTTAGGTTTAGGTAGATCTAAGTTCTAGGGGACTGATGACCTCAGATGTTAAGTCCCATAGTGCTCAGAAATTTTTCTGTTTGATATCACTATGTTTTTCGTCGTTTGGCGACAGCTATTGCGAAGAAAGACTGTAAACTGCTGGTAAAGTTGCTTTATCAGAACAGCAGCAACAGTTGCACTGCATTGTAGGAATATCGTCGGAAACAGCTGCGAAGAGGCCTTATGTCAATACATGGACTAAAAAATATCATCAAGAAATTGGAAGAAATATGTGAATTTGCTGGTGCAGCACGGAGAGGGAGGTGGCCCAGTCCCATGGCAGTTGTTGATGAAGTTGTCTAAGGCGCTGCAGTCCTGGACTGTGTGGCTGGTCCCGGCGGAGGTTCGTATCCTCCCTCGCGCATGGGTGTGTGTGTTTGTCCTTAGGATAGTTCAGGTTAAGTAGTGTGTAAGCTTAGGGACTGATGACCTTAGCAGTTAAGTCCCATAACATTTCACACAAATTTGAACATTTTTTGATGAAGTTGTTGTAGCTATAGCTGACTGTGCATCACATGCCTCACATTCTGCAGCCAGTGCTTGAGCAGTGGCATCGGAATTGCTTCTCCTCTTTTCAACAGTTCAAAAAGATTGTGCTTCGCATATTACACAAGATTCCTACAAGATTCAGAATGTGCAGCAAATGAGGCCCAAAGGTAAGCTACGTTTCTTTACTTTGTTGGCACGCATAGAAATGGATGAATGTGGCTGGTGAATACTCTTTGAATGGACGAGGCACATTTTACTCTGCTCGATGCCATGAAAGCACAGAACCGTCGCATTTGCGTTCTACTTCGCCACTTGTTGTACAGGAACATCCACTGCACTCAGTTTATGTGACTCTTATTCTGTTTTTCTTCGAGGAGATTACACCTCACGGGAGTGTCAGGTGTACTGTGTTATCTGCACTTTATAAGGACCTATTTGTGCAACACGTGATTCCAGTTTTGCAAGAACGCAGCTGTCTCCACACCACTATTTCCTCACAGGGGCGACGCCAAATGTCGCTTGCGGGGCGACAGATTTGTTTCGAGACATCTTCGGTAACGACAGCATCACCTCTGGGCAACCTCAAGATGTGTGGCCTTCCAGATCCCCCGACGTAAATCCGTGTGTCTTCTGGTTATGGGGATATCTGAGAGATCGTGCCTATCAGGAATGTGTCCAGACTCTTCCTGACCTTAAAGATAGCATACGATGACATATCACTCTGGTTGTATTGGATATGCTGTCGACCATGCCATGTTGGGAGACCATGTTGAACACATCTTATAACTTGTGACCATATCATATTAAACGTGGCAGACCCACCGTTACCATGTATTTGATAGTCCCTCCCCTTTCCCCTGTACCTGGTGGCAGAAAGTGGAACTATTATTTTTCCAGCATACTCCGTAAGCACACTAATTAATGAACACACCTACTATGTTTCAGCGTCCTGAGAGATATACTGCCCGCACTGCAGCAGTCGGGAGAGCATCACTTTAATTATGACCACCCACTACTACGAATTTTACTTTGGTTATTAATCATCGTCATTATTTTCGTTCTATACCAACACCTATTCTGATTCTTTGGGCACCCAGAAATTTACATTCTAATTCTACCCGGATTTGGTATTATTTCGCACATTGTATGTCAAGAAAAAGGAAAAATTGAATCATTTGGAACATTAGGTATAATTTACGCCATGTTATCAATTAGTTAACTGTCTGTTATCGCTGAGACTCTACATGTTGTGCCTGCTTTTGGTACTTCTTCCTCTGAGACTGTAACTTCAAAGGAAAACAACCAAAGTTCTTTTGGTCATTAATAAACTCTAGCATTATTGCTTGTTCCATATATTCTCTTAATACATTTCGAGTTTTTCTTTTGTAGATAATGGTCCTCCACCACATCACTTCACAGATCTGGTGTCGTATTTCACAGCGCACAGCTTTCACAACACACACAGTTTTGGCAATGATGTGTAAATGAAGACGACACTTGTGACAAACGAGACTCGGTACAGGAATAAAACACTAGGGGCGCTGCAGTAGACTCACTTGTCAGAGTAATCTATCGACACAAAAAAAGTCACTTGTGTAAAAGAAGCCTACACAATTCTCATGCACTTCTAGAAATGACTGTTCATGGTTCCTCTAAATCGAAGGCTTAAGCAATTGTAGCATAGCGTGGACGAACACCGTGCGAAATAGTATGGCTTTAGCAATCACTGTAGAACTCCGTTGGTTGTCATAGTGTTCACAGGAAACTGAGCCGTACACTTAGATACAGCTGCTTTTTACACTGATCTAAAACAGTGCTTAAACAGAGACGGATTCTTTCTTTTCTGTCGATCTCTGGCATACGCTCTTCTTTGGTACAGACCTGGCACGCGGAGACCAGTTTACCATGACAAATCGTTGGATTGCATGCGGCCGTGTAGGCGTGGTTGTTTCCTTCTCATCAAAATCTCTGTACAAAACAGTCAGTCCTCTGTAAGCTAAGACATGTTTTCTGAAACTTTAATACGTTTTAACCGAACTCACAGTCCCCATTATGAGCAATGTGGTTGATTTTCGACGAAAGCGTTAATTATTTACATTCCCTGAAAACTCTGTCATTTACAACGTGCTGTAAGTTTTATCACCTTAGATAAGCAGTCTTTGAGGGAATCTGGCGCTAATGATTATATACATGTCTTTCCTTATTTTTATCTCCTCGTGAAGTGTTTCTGGTTGTACCATCATCAGCCCTGTGGCATAAGAATGCACTGTAAGACACAATAGAGAAATATACATTACAATGAAGAAGTGAAGCCTTGTGTCATTCTATTATAACTTCAGTAACCCAACTGGCGCAGGCAGTAAAACAGATGATGAAATATTTTTGTCACTAGGCGTCTTTAGTGACAGTATCAAAACGATAAATGAAAAGCACCAGTGTGCTTTTGTTCTACAATATTACTTTTATTGTGTCAACAGGTTTTCGGATTATAAGGCCATCTTCAGACATTTACTGAGTATTGTCACCAAAGAAGTTACAATGTTTGCAGACAACATTGGAAGAGACGTAACACGTCTAGACTGAAGCAGAAACATACTGTAACATCTTTGACAGTGTGGTGGTAATGCAATGAAGAAGTAAAAAAAATTGAACAGTAAATAGATAAAAATGGAATAGACAGGTAAACTTTAACACAAAATAGTGTAACGTCCCCTTTCAAAAATTATGAACAACTGTGCTGGTAAACTTCTACGTTATTTGATTTTCAAATATCTGATGAAAACTCAACGTACACAGACAGTTTTCTCTTTATTTATTCTGATCATCACTAAACTGACAAACAATATTTTTAGCGCAGCGCAATCTGACTTTCAATAATCTCTACAAAAGAATGGCCCTGACTAACAATAACCTATATCTTTCATGAATCACTTACCTCACAAAAATCTTCGTTACTCGAACTACTGCAATACAGCGAGCGCCAATACTGCCAGCTAAATAAAAGATTCTAACTACTGAAGGCACTAACTACTCATAGGCATAGTTACTAAATGAAAGATTTTGATAGAGAAAAAACAATGTATTTGCCTTAATAGCGTTCAAAAGTCATATAATTTTGTGACATCCAATTAAACAAATTTCCTTTTTCTGACGGACACACGTCCAGATCCTCCATTCTCAAAACTCTGCCATCTGTCTCCCCACATTAACCACTGCTGGCGGCTCACCTACAACTGCCCAACGCTACGCGCTGTTCACATCCAACTGCCCAACACTACACAAACGAATATTCCAACAATGAGTCCAACTAGCCGCAGACTGCACACAGCGCAGTCAGTGATTTTTATACAGAGCACTACTTGGGGTTACCAACATAAAAACCTAAAAAGCCTACTTACAATAGGAATAGCATGCCTACGTAAGTTTCTATTAATAAACACAGCTAATAAAATAAAATAAAATAAAATAAAATAAAATAAAATTAGTACTTGACAGGTCTACATCAGGAGGTATAAAACATGGAGAGTGATACACAAACCAATTAAAAGAAGAAACAACTATCAAAGTAACTACAGAATACATAAGGAACTTAAGCAATATCAACAAGATGAACACAAATAAATAAATGCAGGAAAATGGAGGCGTTTGAGGTAAAATACAGTAAATGTAATCTTTGAGAGTGTAGTGGTATTGTAACATTAACGTTATATTCAAAACTGTGGCTATGTAACAGTTTGCATTAAATAAATAAACCAAGTGAAATGAAAACAATATTTGATGAGAAAACAACATGGACAGTAATACAAGTACGAGTTAAAAGAAATCCTTAACAATTGAAACTAGAGTCGGAGTACACAGACAACATCGATAAAACAAAAAAAACTTAATGAATACAGGGAAATGGAAATATGTAGGAACAGACAGTGTGGGAAGTAAGGAAAAACAGAGATGATGATATGAAGTTTAGGAGAGGGGAGGTGTTTAGCTGTGTCTGGTCATTTAGGATTAGATCTGGACTGTGAGCAAGATGTTTGTTAATTTCGAGGTCTTCCAGAAGAAGGTCTTTGTTTGCTAAGTGAAGTACATAGGACACTGGCTGGTAGTTGTGACACTCACTCAGTTCATGCTCAGCAATAACAATTTCGATAAAAGAAACTCTGTTTTATTACACAGTTTGTCATTTGAGTGTAACAATAGTATGTTGTTGTTGTGGTCTTCAGTCCTGAGACTGGTTTGATGCAGCTCTCCATGCTACCCTACCCTATCCTGTGCAAGCTTCTTCATCTCCCAGTACTTACTGCAACCTACATCCTTCTGAATCTGCTTAGTGTATTCATCTCTTGGTCTCCCTCTACGATTTTTACCCTCCACGCTGCCCTCCAATGCTAAATTAGTGATCCCTTGATGCCTCAGAACATGTGCTATTAAGCGGTCCCTTCTTTTTGTCAAGTTGTGCCACAAAATCCTCTTCTCCCCAATCCTATTCAATACCTCCTCATTAGTTATGTGATCTACCCATCTAATCTTCAGCATTCTTCTGTAGCACCACATTTCGAAAGCTTCTACTCTCTTCTTGTCCAAACTATTTATCGACCATGTTTCACTTCCATACATGGCTACACTCCATACAAATACTTTCAGAAATGACTTCCTGATACTTAAATCTATGCTCGATGTTAACAAATTTCTCTTCTTCAGAAACGCTTTCCTTGCCATTGCCAGTCTCTATTTTATATCTTCTCTACTTCGACCATCATCAGTTATTTTGCTCCCCAAATAGCAAAACTCCTTTACTACTTTAAGTGTCTCATTTCCTAATCTAATTCCCTCAGCACACCCGACTTAATTCGACTGCATCCATTATCCTTGTATTGCTTTTGTTGGCGTTCTTCTTATATCCTCGTTTCAAGACACTGTCCATTCCGTTCAACTGCTCTTCCAAGTCCTTTGCTGTCTCTGACAGAATTACAATGTCATCGGCGAACCTCAAAGTTTTTATTTCTTCTCCATGGATTTTAATACCTACTCCGAATTTTTCTTTTGTTTCCTTTACTGATTGCTCAATATACAGATTGAATAATATCGGGGATAGGCTTTAACCCTGTCTCACTCCCTCCCCAACCGCTGCTTCCCTTTCATGCCCCTCGACTCTTATAACTGCCATCTGCTTTCTGTACGAATTGTAAATAGCCTTTCGCTCCCTGTATTTTAGAATTTGAAGAGAGTATTCCAATCAACATTGTCAAAGGCTTTCTCTAAATCTACAAATGCTGGAAACGTAGGTTTGCCTTTCCTTAATCTATTTTCTAAGATAAGTCGTAGGGTCAGTATTGCCTCACGTGTGCCAACATTTCTACGCAATCCAAACTGATCTTCCCCGAGGTCGGCTTCTACCAGTTTTTCCATTCGTCTGTAAAGAATAACAATAGTATACGTGCACTTAAATAATTCACTCAATGAAGTGATCTGCGTCGACAGAAATCGAATGCCAGTAATAGGTATCTCGTACTTTCCGATCGCCTCAGAATTTAGACGGTAGATAACACTATGTTTCATCGCTCTGACACATCAATAAATAAAATGAATCCAAAATCAACTACTCTTAACATTCCAATGATTGTTAAATCAGCATATGCACTAAACAGGGTGATCTGTTAGTTCACTTTAGCATCGAACAGAAATCAGTTTCATTTCTATTAATTCAAGTAGTCCCCCACCCACCTCGCCGAGAGGTTTCTTAGAGAGCTTTATATAATACGTGCATAGCAAACAACTCAAACTTTTGAAAAACATCCGCGGTGTGCAGCCTACAGTATATTTCATAATATGTATGATTTAGCGAACTGTGGAGAATTTGATTGCCTCAACAGTCGGAGAAACTAGTAGTCAGCTGTAAAATAATTTGGAGAAGAAGATAAAGACGAAGAAAGCTGATTAATTAGTACTGGACTAAACACAATAGATTCCTAATTATGTGAAATTAACTCACCTAATAGGGGATTCCATATGACACACGTATTCTGCCAATACTTCAGGTAAAAACAACGCATGACAAGTTCCAGTATACACACAAACAGAAGACTAATACTTACAAACACTTGAAAATTTACACTCAAGTATAAGGAAAGATAAAGATAGCAAAAAGCTGTATATTGCCTGAACTGTAGTGTCCTAAAATTGTCGGTGACAATAGCTACCTACAAGGACTGACCCACTGTATGTAGAAGCTGTTTCACAGTTTATGTTATATGACAAAATATGTGTTTCTTACGTGGCTGCAGAAACTGTATTTTTCTCTTTTCCTGTAATGGTTGACCACGGGGAGAACGCGTGACGCGTCTGAACACGTGCCACGCTTTCGAGTATCCGGCCACAAACTGTAACACGCCGAAGGTCGTCGTTCCTCAGTGCATGGCATACATGTTTTCCCTGTTTTTTCTTTCGTAATTCGTAATTTTATGTTAATGGAATCGGATAGGGCTGAGTCCAGGTTATCAGGTAAGTTGTTCATTTCAATATATAAAGCGTATAAAATCAGGATTTGAAAGTTCAAAGCTAAAGAAATAGTTACCTTGGATTTGAGTGTATCAAATTTTATGGGCGAAAGGGAAATTAATTTTATCGAAAGAAAATATTTTAACCTTTTTTATACGCTGGCGTCTAAAGAGTAGTTGATCAGATGTACGGTCAAAAATTGGTGACCAATTTACGCACATAAGCCTGAAGAAATTGATTTAATATTTTTGATTTGAACGTAGAAATTCTGTATCTCTCAGGGGCGAATTAATGCATGTTATCGACGACAGATACTTAAGTTTGTCACAATCTTAATCCCTGCCCTACGTATCCTACTGTTTCTTTTTCACTCCATATAAAACTGGACCTGCAATCTAAAAATGGAAATTAATATTAATATATTTTTCACACATAGTAAATATTTCAGAAGAGTCATGTTATCGCCTCGAACTGATGATAAAATTCTTTCTTTACACAACCAGTTTCGGTAGACTGACGATCATCAGTTTCATAAAAGTATTCACAGCATGATGTCAGGCGAGATATAAAATAATTCACGTCAAAACCATGAATTAGACACTGTTATCATATCGTAATATAAATTGAATCGTCGGTCTATCTGTTTTTATACAGGTGATATTTTGAATTTATGTACGCTGCGGAACTAGTAGAGTATTTAATTTAACGAGATAACGACTTTCTATGTGGGTGAATTCAACAACTTGGATAAACTCCCCCCCCCCCCCCCCTTTTCGACAAGGAATTCAGAAACAGTGGTGGGATGGTTAAAAGTATAAAAGCTTATATATCAGTTAAATTGGGTAGTTCAAATATTTTCTAAGGTCAAAACAAATGCACCATTACTTGGTGAAAACGACAGTATCGATCTATTCTATCAATTGAGGTTTTTGAAACTTCTGATAAAAAATGAAAATAGTGCGTTAACTGGATCTTCTTTTCTCACTAAATTCTGAGCCAATTTATGATATTTCCAATGTGCACTTTGCGAGAAAAATGCAAAAGAGGACTATATTTGGCGCTCTCCAAGCTTGCGCTTGTTTAGATGTGATAGTTGCTTGAATCTTTTTTGTAACCTAGTCTGCTTAAAAGCAGTAGCAGTAGCAGAACAGCAATTTGTATGACGTTTTTTGTAGAAACTAAACCATTCCACAAATATATCGAGTTTATGCGAGGTCCACATGTTAAGTCGCGTCCACACGGGTCACGCCGGGTTGCGCTGCGCCACGGAATACCGAGAAAAGGGGTTCGGCGCAGCACTGCTCTTCCGGTGTTGACATTAAAACGCGCCGTTCTGCGCAACGACGAATAACTTCCGCCAGGTGCCGGCACATCAGAGAAAATGGAACGTTCGAGTGCAGCTTTATTTAGAGAACGTTTCTTGTTTTCCACTTTTATTGACGCGCACGCACCCACACTGGAATACTGGCGCGCACCTACGCACACTGGCCCATTCGGCGTAGTTCTACGTACGTTGTTCTGCGCTGCTCTGCGCAACACATTTGTGCGCGGCGCGTCTGGTGTGGACGCGGCTTCACAGTGCTGTTCACCAGGCAGAAGCTTTTCCTCGGTGATATCAGTGTTAGCGAACAGATACGCAAATGATTACTGCCCGAAGTTACTTTTCCACAGACCTGGCCTAAAACTATACATGTTTGTCTGAGAATTGCAAACGCCTTGAACTTCACATTATCTTACAGTTTTTATAGAACGATAAATCCTATGAAAGTGTCAAGCGTAAAGTCAGAAATGCCTCTTTGTCATCTGTATCCTTCCTAAAGCCGAAATGATCGTCAACTAACAAACAGTCAGCGTGTTAGTACTCGTAGAATATTGGATCCAAAGTTTAAATAGCTGCATTTTCAAGATCCAGCAGCACGCGAACTAGCCACACAAAAACTCAAAAGTATGGTTTATGAGCAATAAAGCGGCCCAAGTGAATCCAAGGAATATGCTGCATGCTGCTTCAACCACTGTAACACAGCAGTACGAATTTCGGAATCGCCAACAAACGCAAAAAAAAGTGACGAAGTATCTCTTTCTTTATCAAACGCTGTAATATCTTTTTTAAAAAAAAAAACCATATGCACCATGGGAAGGCAAGAACGTCATTTTTCTGTGTTTGTACAAATATGTTCAACAATATCTTATCCTCGTTGCAACACTGTACGTACTGCGTGCTTAATTTCGAAAGCTGATGCAAGTATGAATCAAAATAGAAATAAGTTGTTTCCTAAATATTTACAGTAATTTCCCTTTCTGAGAAACTTTCCAAACATGACTTTTTGCTTAAAGATTATTGTTAATAAAGAAATAGACAACTAACAAAATGAGAAAAGCTCAAAAATTAAAACGGTCTACACACAACAAAAACTGTCAGTTAATAGTAAATTAAAACATTACAAGACAATGGTTCAACCAGAGGTGACATACGGAAGTGAAACTCTTTTCAAAGTCACCTAGAAAGCCGGCCGTGGTGGCCGAGCGGTTCTAGGCGCTACAGTCTGGAACCCCGCGACCGCTACGGTCGCACGTTCGAATCCTGCCTCGGGCATGGATGTGTGTGATGTCCTTAGGTTAGTTAGGTTTAAGTAGTTCTAAGTTCTAGGGGACTGATGACCTTAGATGTTAAGTCCCATAGTGCTCAGAGCCATTTTCACCTAGAAAAACAGACTCGACAAAATCCTAAAAGTAGAGAGAAGAATAGCTAGAACATGCATTAATAAGAAGTACCAAAAAGACTGACGATGGTGGATAGTGCCAAATGAACTGGTGTACAGCGAACTGCATCCAACTGCAGATACTATACCGGAAAAAAGATCTCTCTTTGGTCACGTTATGGGGACACCAGACACCACATTATCAAGCAACATAAAAATAAGATTTGAACCAAAAATAGACAAACGACAAACAACGAAAAGGTCACTTACAGATGAAGAACAAAAAAAAAAAAAAAAAGATCAGAACGAATGAATGTGCACTATGGGACTTAACTGCTGAGGTCAAGTCCCCTAGAACTTTTTTTTTAAGAAAATTCTTTATTCCATAACAATAATAATTATACAAAATAACCCACCACCTTAATGATTAGTGGGTCTTAATTTTCTTAGTGTTATAATAGCAGCTTCTACGTTTTTACTTTACTACAGACAGTACTATATTTATTACTGGGCAGACTACTTCTAGTTTTACTAGTGTTAGCATAATTTCTAATATCTACGAGCGGTTAGTATTGGCTGCCTGCAGCGTTACAGTTGTGCCAGTGTTAATATAAATCTACTTGGGTACCTGACTCATAGAGCTAATCCCTATGAGCATGCCCCTGGCACAGGGCAGGCAAGAAGTTAATTATCGCTGCAGGTTCCTAACTTACTATCTTATTCTATTTAACTAAATCTACTATCTATTCTAAGTCATAGTTGGTGCGCTGTCTCAGTTCGTAATGAAAATCACCCCAGTTCCCCTAGTCCTGCACGTGGCGGATTCCAACTGTAATGTCGACCTATCCACGAACAGGCGGTACGGGATTGGGGTGGTGGTCGCGATCGGTGATTTCTAGGTATCTAGTCACGAAGGTGTCTCAGAAAAGTTGTTAATACTTTTTGTGATACTTCGTTGGCTAGCGTGTTCAGTCTCTGAAAGGTCTCCCCTTGTCTTAGTAGGTCATGGGTGTTTGTAGTTGGTAGTTGTTGTCTTAGTGCGGCTGCTACATCATCGAAAAGGGGGCACTCGTACTAGAACTCAGAACTACTTCGACCTAACTAACCAGTGGACATCACACACATCCATGCCCGAGGCAGGATTTGAACCTACGACCGTAGGGGTCTCGCGGTTCCGGACTGAAGCGCCTAGAACCGCTCGGTCACAACGACCGGCACGAATGAAGAGATACTGGACAATTCGCGAAGAAAATCTAATGCAGAATGCAGAAAATGACCAAAAAATAATTCATTGAAGTGCTCCAATGAGGCAGTAAAAGCATAAGAAGAAGAAAAAGTATTTAACCTGTTTTGATAGACTATATAAAATAAACAAACAGCTAAAAGTATGTCATATACGCTGTGCATTACTTCATATGCGTAAAAAAATTTAAAAAGTATCGATATGAATAGGTATCGATATCTTCGTACTCGTATGAGTAGTATCGCAGGACGACTCATCTGAGAAGGTATAGATAATTTGATGGTGTCGGAACATTCCTAGTTGTCAGCCGAAAGCCGAGGTTGCGGAGTGTGCCGAAGTCGTGCGGCAGCGAGCGACGGTGTCGGCGGGGTTCCCAGGCGCGGCCTTGGGGCCGGCGAGGTCGCGCGGAGGAAAGCCGAGTGGCCGGCGCGTAAACAAAGGCCGCTAATTGCTTCCTGCGAGGATCAGCAGCGCGCTGCCGTCACCTCCGCAGGGATCCCTGGGGGCACTGGTCGCCCGCCTACTCGTACTTGTTTACAGCGCCGTCTCTTCAGCCACAGTGTTTGGCTTCACATGGTGGGGTCGAAATTCGAAGACGTTAACGACGGAGTGAGCTTCCATGTTGATCACGATGCAGCTTTTGCGTGTGATAGTCTACTAGTGCCACAACGCCTATCTTCTACGGCCTTCGCACGGATACTAAAATGAGAGATATAGAAAAACTTAGAGCTGAAACCTGTCTGGAAAGCCACGCCCTGCGTGTCACAAGCCTGGGTGTTTCCGCACTGTATAGAAGCTTACAGACACACTGCGCACGTGTGTGACTCAATGTAAGGATCCGTGATCGATCTCCTTGCCAGCGAGCTAGCTGGCAGCATGTGTTAGTTGGCGAGCCGTTCTGCAGTCTCCGGTGTTTACTGTCGGACAGGGCACTGACGTGTTGCGTCGGCAGTGTGAACCAGTAGGAAATGTGCGAGGCAGTAGTGGGAGGTACACTCGATCGAGTGAACATCTCAAGAAAGATTTTTGAACCAGCAACACGCGAAGTTGAATTATAAAGTGTTTAATAGCGTATTGAGAGAAATATTTCGTTGGTATCGCAATGCTGAATAGCTCTTTAAGATTTGTGATACAGTTAGGCATACTTTCCAGGACTCGAAGTACTGGCGGAAGTAAAGCTGTGAGGAGGGCTCATGGGTTGTGCTTCAGGAGCTCAGCGTATTCGGTCAGAGGGCTGGCTCGCCTCCATAATAAAAAAAAACAAGGTGAACTAGTCAACGATGAACTTGAACAGATGTAATGTGACGTCCGCCCAGACCAGTGACCGAGGACAATGACCTAAAAAAAAAAAAAAACGGCAGTGTATTTGCTCGCGAGAGGCAAAGCTCCCGAGTTTGAATCTCGGTCCAGCAAACAGTTGTAATACTAAAATGAGAGATATAGAAAAACTTAGAGCTGAAACACTGCAGAGTGTAAATACCATTCTGGATAGCTTAACTGTTCAAAAATAAATCAACCATGTTAAAGGATATCGTTTTTTATTTCTGAGGAACCTTACCAAAATGTATGATTACTTTTGCACTAAATGATTATAATTATCGAGGTAACAGTTACACAGTAGTTCAATGTTTCGTGTAACCACGGTTTATTTGTATGTTGATAGACAACCATTAGGGTCACCGTCAGACCCCTTAAAGTTACGGAATTGGAACTTACACCAGTACAGTTATGAATACAATCGCGATTTTTCATGTCGTAGCATGTTATTATTTTAACTTACTTTGTCTTTAAATAAAGAAATAAACTAGCCTGTATCTAAAAGTTATACACTGTATGAAATTTTGTTTAAGGGTTCTGGACTTCAGCACATTAAATCCGTTGTTTATGACTTTTACAGCCTCACCAACATAGCTGGAAAAAGGGTTCAAATGGCTCTGAGAACTATGGGACTTAACATCTGTGGTCAACAGTCCCCTAGAACTTAGAACTACTTTAACCTAAGGACATCACACACATCCATGCCCGAGGCAGGATTCGAACCTGCGACCGTAGCAGTCGCGCGGTTCCAGACTGCGCGCGTAGAACCGCTAGACCACCGCGGCCGGCAACATAGCTGGACTCAGGAAGGTTATGACTAGGGCAGGGTTTTTTAGGTTTTATAAAATGGATTTTAGCTCTTTAGTTTGTTGTAATAGCCCTTGTTTGGTTTACACAAATTATTTTAGCCTTTTGAAATCTTTTAACGAAAATATTGTGAATACGCATACAAAATTTGATTATAGTTCTGACACATTTAGTCTAGTAATCGATGGAAAATAAACAATTAGCTATTCCTTACATCGGCACTCGAAAAACTGCACATTTACCAGTGCTGTAATTATTGTATCTTTTATAATATTTTAATGAAAAGTCTTTTACTGAAAAATTCTTTTCATGTTCCACTTACTTAAAAACACGCGCTTGAGATGTGTACCTGTGTAAGGTCTTCAATCAGTGGCCTAACGCTACAACTAATAAGAAATTTTGTATTACAATTTTGTATTGCTGTGCACAACTAACGACACTTCTAAGTTTTGTAAAGTGAAATTACTGTCAGGTTCGCAGACTGAGAAAGGGGCTTCTACAGCGCAAATGGTCAATTGTGTATATTTTATCAACGCTATTGGTCGTGGCCCACAATACAACATATCTTCGAACTTCTCCCCCTGAATAATGCCAGACACTTTCTTCATAGCTTTATATCCAGCATTCCTCAGAAGAATATTCGATAATTTAGTAACGCACGTTGACCCACTGAACCATGTATATTTCTCAGCATGCATCCGCACCTTGGAGATCACCTCTATAGAACCTTTCAGTGGCAGAGATGCGAGCTCTAGAGGTTGAATTGCAATAGACAGATGTTGGAATTGAGCTCAAAAATAACAAGGATGCAACATTCTTGTAATTCTTAAGAGCCGTCTTGGCTTTTTCAATAAAAGCTGATTCAGAGGAGTCGAATATGTCCACTACCTCTTCGATCTTTTGGTAGTGTTAGGCACAACATAAAGCTTCCAAAGGCCAGCTGCACCAACATGTAACTATAGGTTCAAGTGAGGGTTGAGGGGGGGGGGGGGGGAGGATGGAGTGGGAATACTTGGAGCTATTTCCTTAAAGAGCTGAATGCGGGTAGGAGCTTGGAGAAATACTTGCTTACAGGCGAAATGATACTGTTAACCTCACGAAAATTATTTCTGACTTCATGGGCAAAACAACTGCAATAGATCAAAACTGAGATACAATCTTTCAATGCAGCTCTCGCGTTTAAAGTATGGACAGTCTATCACCAACAGCATGCAAATTGCTACTTTCTTTTGTAATCAAGACTTTAATAAATATGGCAAAGGTAATGTTAATCAGAACACAGGGAGGAGTTGTGATCTACATAACAATAGCTTTATTCATTCTTTACATTACAAGACAAAAAATGGCTGAAGAGACGTCACACAAACATTTTTATTTGACAAACACTTTCACAGATATGAGGTCTATGGTGGACAAAGTGATCGGCTGCGATTGGCACACGACAATAACCGGAACACTAATCACTTTATCTGACTTCATACACATGAATCCGGAGTATGGCAGAAAAACTACGCCACCATCCTGCATGTATACTCTACTATTCCAAAAAATGTGGTTCGAAAGAACAGGGTGCTGAGAAATATACACTGCAGCCCTACGCCGTAGCGGAGAATACTTTACCCTTCTGCTGGTCGGGGCGGCACACCATGATGCGTTGGGTGACTGAAGTGATGGACAGCAGCAATCTGTTATTAATGGCACGCACCTGAAAAATGCAAGTACGCGGTCTCGCGTTTGGCTAATTCGGAACGCAGGTGCTTTACTATAATCCTCTGAAAGGCTGGTGGATTCCGGTGTGCAGGTGGACCTGTTTGCTGGTCTACCAAGCCAATTTGACTCCATCCCACGACTATGCTTGACGGAATATGTCAAATGTTTAGACGGACGACTCAAGACAAATAAGTATACCCACACATCCCTCATTGTGTGCGTGATGCTAGAAGCGGTACCTCTGACGGTTCACAAGGTGACGGGCATAGGCTGTAAGTGGCTCACTAGCAAAGGACGCAAGTCTCACTGTTTAGGTATGGACCTGCAGTTATTTACTAGCGAATTGCCAGTACAAGAGTGACTTCTCTTTCTCTCTGCTTTCCTCCCCAGCTAAGTAACAAAGTACATTTACATCCTAGACTACTCCCGTTTTAGCACAAGCCAATCACGACCTGGAGTGCTACATTCGAAGATGGGTGACTGCCCCTTGCTCTGCATACACATATTTGACCAATCAGAGTTAATTGGGAGAAAAGGAAAAAAAAAAAAGCTTTGCGACCTCTTTCCCACGCGTTTGTGACATATATCTTGCTAACAACATGATCAGGATGGAACCACAGCCCTCCATAAAAAGATTGTTATCTCCCCTGCAGCGTCTACTTCGAAGTTTCCAAAGAACGGCCATAAACTCGCTAAAAGCCTCGTGCCTTCACAAATACACTCCTGGAAATGGAAAAAAGAACACATTGACACCGGTGTGTCAGACCCACCATACTTGCTCCGGACACTGCGAGAGGGCTGTACAAGCAATGATCACACGCACGGCACAGCGGACACACCAGGAACCGCGGTGTTGGCCGTCGAATGGCGCTAGCTGCGCAGCATTTGTGCACCGCCGCCGTCAGTGTCAGCCAGTTTGCCGTGGCATACGGAGCTCCATCGCAGTCTTTAACACTGGTAGCATGCCGCGACAGCGTGGACGTGAACCGTATGTGCAGTTGACAGACTTTGAGCGAGGGCGTATAGTGGGCATGCGGGAGGCCGGGTGGACGTACCGCCGAATTGCTCAACACGTGGGGCGTGAGGTCTCCACAGTACATCGATGTTGTCGCCAGTGGTCGGCGGAAGGTGCACGTGCCCGTCGACCTGGGACCGGACCGCAGCGACGCACGGATGCACGCCAAGACCGTAGGATCCTACGCAGTGCCGTAGGGGACCGCACCGCCACTTCCCAGCAAATTAGGGACACTGTTGCTCCTGGGGTATCGGCGAGGACCATTCGCAACCGTCTCCATGAAGCTGGGCTATGGTCCCGCACACCGTTAGGCCGTCTTCCGCTCACTCCCCAACATCGTGCAGCCCGCCTCCAGTGGTGTCGCGACAGGCGTGAATGGAGGGACGAATGGAGACGTGTCGTCTTCAGCGATGAGAGTCGCTTCTGCCTTGGTGCCAATGATGGTCGTATGCGTGTTTGTCGCCGTGCAGGTGAGCGCCACAATCAGGACTGCATACGACCGAGGCACACAGGGCCAACACCCGGCATCATGGTGTGGGGAGCGATCTCCTACACTGGCCGTACACCACTGGTGATCGTCGAGGGGACACTGAATAGTGCACGGTACATCCAAACCGTCATCGAACCCATCGTTCTACCATTCCTAGACCGGCAAGGGAACTTGCTGTTCCAACAGGACAATGCACGTCCGCATGTATCCCGTGCCACCCAACGTGCTCTAGAAGGTGTAAGTCAACTACCCTGGCCAGCAAGATCTCCGGATCTGTCCCCCATTGAGCATGTTTGGGACTGGATGAAGCGTCGTCTCACGCGGTCTGCACGTCCAGCACGAACACTGGTCCAGCTGAGGCGCCAGGTGGAAATGGCATGGCAAGCCGTTCCACAGGACTACATCCAGCATCTCTACGATCGTCTCCATGGGAGAATAGCAGCCTGCATTGCTGCGAAAGGTGGATATACACTGTACTAGTTCCGACATTGTGCATGCTCTGTTGCCTGTGTCTATGTGCCTGTGGTTCTGTCAGTGTGATTATGTGATGTATCTGACCCCAGGAATGTGTCAATAAAGTTTCCCCTTCCTGGGACAATGAATTCACGGTGTTCTTATTTCAATTTCCAGGAGTGTATGTTTTGTAACAGAATCTGGATGTCTGGGCGCCAGTGACCTGTCCCACGGAAATTCGCAGAAAGCTCACAGTTGACTTATTGGCTTCCTGCCTAACAAGGGTCTATCCTCTGCTTTACTGCTGGTCTTCAATGCTTTGCCCATTGCAGCAGCGTCTTCTCGGCGCTAGTCAGCCTACCTGGACGTGTCCACCGACCGACCGGTGCCATCCAACGTGTCTGCACAATGAGACTGCGAAACTCGGCAGTCCGCAAATGTTTTCACCCACGTTTCGCAGAAAAAAAAACGCTCCTCTCGGCCCTCAGCTGCTGTACGATTTTACGGCAGTCGTTTAAATCGGCACCCTATTCCTTTGAATGCAGGTAAAGCTTACCGCTACTCCTATACTAGAGCACACAAGTAAGAGCGTTAACTGCTGCCCAAAATTTCATCACGGTGTATGAAGTAAGATCACAATAAAGATCATCTTCCCTAAGAACATTAAGAAGTATGACACTGAATCAGATGTGAGAGTGCCCTGCAATCTCTCAAGCGGAAATTACTCATCCCTGTCTTCTCCTGGCCTTAGCATGCGTATGGCACCCCTGAGTATGGGCTATAGTACTGTGGTTCGTCTTCTCCAGTTCTTTACATAGGAGCAGGTGGGATTTCCCTGACGCCACTGGAATGTATCTTCCCAGATATTTGCTACAACATCGATGGCGTCATCGAAAGCCAAATGCAGTGGTCACCAATGCCTGTTTTAATATCAGCAAGAGCCTTTTCATACAGCTGTTTCAAACAATTTTTACGCAATGGCGACTCATCTGGTAGAAGGCTATCACTGATACTCTTCAGGAAGCCCTTAAAAGTAAGGTTCTTTAGCAAGATCCATGGCACATTAGCCGACGCTAAAGCCTCACGCAAGTCTGGGGTAAAACTATGCACGGCACTCCTTGTCATAGAGGAAGTTAAAGGCTAAATCTCCTGTTTGTTCTTCCTAGTGAAGTTCGCCGTATGAGCTGCGAAATCCTTATGTTGGAGGAAATGTGGCTTTTTTTGTCATGGCTTACCTAAAATTAAAACTAACGACCACTAAGGAGATGGCAGTACAAAAAAATAAGAAAGCGATCATTTGGATGTCAACTTCAATTGACTTGCATATGAATGTTACTAAAGTAATTTTAAATTCCCGTTCAAAAATCCAAAGGAAGAAGACTAACAAGAAGGCTGGCAGATAAAATGAATGACAGAAATTATCATTTTATTTTGACAGGCTGTCCAAAATCTTACTTCTCCGTCAGTTGTGAAATTGGAAAAATGGCTCTGAGCACTCTGCGACTTAACTTCTGAGGTCATCAATCGCCTAGAACTAATTAAACCTAACTAACCTAAGGACATCACACACATCCATGCCCGAGGCAGGATTCGAACCTGCGACCGTAGCGGTCGCTCGGCTCCAGACTGTAGCGCCTAGAACTGCACGGCCACTCCGGCCGGCTGTGAAATTGGAGTCTTCCTCAATCCACTTCCGGAAAAGTTCAATTTTTGACGATTACTGCTTAGGTTTGACAAAATTAAACTTGAAGCCCACTACTCAATGCGAGTCAACACGCCAGTCAACTTTGTAACTACAAAAATAAGTAGATTCAAGTGTTACCGATGCAGCAGCGTGCTGACACATTATAAACATAAACGACATTGCGCCATACACTTTCTTGATTTCAGTGTAGTGTTCACATTTATTAATTACGTCTTTTCTTAAAATGTCCTAATTCACATTATTGATTTTCACGGTTTTTCAGAAAATCTATTGAAAAATCGTGTCCTTCTGCAGACGCCCTCTTTAGCCTCTTCTTTTTCCGTGAAAATCTATTTAGACCTTCTAGGCCCATAACTACGATTTAAGCGTTTTCAGTTTCTATAAGGTTAAAACTTTAATTCCAGCCCCTACTTATGGTAGATGACTTGAATGAGAGAAAAGAGCCCTTGCACCCACAATTTGCTTTTCTGTACCAGCAACAAACAAATGACTTACGGTCAGCCTGTGGGCGCATTGTAAATCTACGCTGGTGTTTCGAAGTTCAGCTAAACGAAAACGCAAATAAAGTGCACACTGCGTGCTTTAAAAACTTATGCTATAACATCCTACTTATTACTAAAAGAAAGCGTCCTCGGAGGGAAAGAGGAACATCTTCGAATGGTTTAGACGGCAGCTGTGTTTGTTGCAAGAAACATACGAACTCCAGCTATCATTAAAACACAATCCCCCCCCCCCCTTGCAGTTTGTTTACTGGAAGACCAAAGCGAGTTCGATCCTGAAGCTCTTCATGTGTTCATTCATGCTGATGTGCTGGAGATAAAGCGCATGTACATTGACAAATGGAAGAGAAGCTCACATTATTTATTCAAATGGCTCTAGGAAATTACACATGACCTGAGCTCCCAGTTGGTGCACATCGACAGCGCAGAAAGATACGTATATAGCTTCTTTTCTGTGTTTACTTCGTAGATTCTTACTTAAATTGCGTGTGAGTTTCGTATAGGAAGTGTAATTTCCAGTTTTAGTTACTGTAATCGTAAATTCAGGCAGATTGTAGCGCAGTCATTAAGCATTCGTACAGGTTAGTTCATCCATTCTTTGCGTGTTTCCCTTGCGTTATCTGAGCAACGGACTCGTGTTTCAGTAACTGTTGTTCAACATTGACAGGGACTATGATTGCTGTGTTCGGATGAGGGCTGAGTTGGCATCCCTTCGCTCACAGCTGCAGGCGGCGCTGACTTCGGTTGCGCAGCTTGAGGCTGTTGCCAATGGGCACCACTGTGGGGAGCCAGACTTGGGTATCACGGGGATGTCAACCTCGTCCCGTCTGTCCCCAGATCGGTCTGCCACTGTGGTTGTCCCGGTTGCTGCCCGCAGTGGGGCTGAGCCCTCGCCTGTGGTTGATTGGGAGGTCGTTCCAAGGCGTGGCAGGCAGCGAAAGACGTCCCCGGAGGCTGATCAAAAGCCTCCCCGGTGCGTCTGACAAACAGATTTCAGGTACTGTTTCTGGCTGAGCCAGATGCAGCTGCCTGGCCTGTTTCAGAGGATGATTCTCAGCCTTCAAGGTCTGGGCAATCACAGAGGGTGGGCTTATTGGTAGTTGGGAGCTCCAATGTTAGCTGCGTAATGGGGCCTCTTAGGGATATGGCGGCTAAGGAGGGGAAGAAATCCAGTGTGCACTCCGTGTGCATTCCGGGTGGAGTCATTCCTTTGATGAAGAGCACAGGGTGCAGCCAGCTGCGGGTGGTGGCACATGTCGGCACTAATGACGTGTGTCGCTTTGGATCTGAGGAAATTATCTCTGGATTCCAGCGGCTATCTGATTTGGTGAAGGCAGCCGGTCTTGCATACGAGATGAAGGCAGAGCTCACCATCTGCAGCATCGTTGACAGAACCGACTGCGGACCTTTGGTGCAGAGCGGGGTGGAGGGTCCGAATCAGAGGCCCAGACGGTTTTGCGACCGTGTTGGCTGCAGATTCCTTGACTTGCGCTATAGGTTGGTGGGGTTTCGGGTTCCGATGAGTAGGTCAGGAGTTCACTTCAATCAGCTGGTGGCTACAAGGGTAGCGGAGGCTGTGTGGCGCGGACTAGGCGGTTTTTTAGGTTAGAAGGCCTCGGGAAAGTATGGGATGAGCTGCAATCTCAAAGGGTGCATGGCAAATACAGGACGTGCTTGGATCAAGGAACAGTCGGAATTGAAGTTGTAAATTGTTGTAGTTGTGCTGGGAAAGTCTCTGAGCGCTAATAGAAAGCACAGAAGCTGAAATCGTTATAGGTACAGAAAGCTGGCTAAAGACTGAAATAAGTTCTGCAGAACTTTTTACGAAGTTTCAGACGGTGTTCAGGAAAGATAGATTAGGCAGAATTGATGGTGGAGTGTTTGTGTCTGTCAGTAGTGGTTTATCTTGTAGTGAAGTCGAAGTAGATACTCCGTGCGAATTGGTATGGGTGGAGGTAATACTTAACAGCCGAACTAAATTAATAATTGGCTCCTTCTATCGACCCCCAGACTCCGATGATATAGTTGCTGAACAGTTCAGAGAAAATTTGAGTCTCGTAACAAATAAATTCCCCACTCATACGGTTATAGTTGGTGGGGACTTCAACCTTCCCTCGATATGTTGGCAAAAATACTTGTTCAAAACCGGTGGTAGGCAGAAAACATCTTCCGAGATTGTCCTAAATGCTTTCTCCGAAAATTATTTCGAGCAGTTAGTCCACGAACCCACGCGAATTGTAAATGGTTGCGAAAACAAACTTGACCTCTTAGCCACAAACAATCCAGAGCTAATAGAGAGCATCATGACTGATACAGGGATTAGTGATCACAAGGTCGTTGTAGCTAGGCTCAATACCGTTTCTTCCACATCCACCAGAAACAAACGCAAAATAATTTTATTTAAAAATGCGGATAAAGTGTCACTAGAAGCCTTCCTAAGAGACAATCTCCATTCCTTCCGAACTGACTATGCAAATGTAGACGAGATGTGGCTCAAATTCAAAGATATAGCAGCAACAGCAATTGATAGATTCATACCTCATACACTGGTAAGAGATGGAACTGATCCCCCATGGTACACGAAACAGGTCCGAACGATGTTACAGAGGCAACGGAAAAAGCATGCGAAGTTCAGAAGAACGCGAAATCCCGAAGATTGGCTAAAATTTACAGACGCGCGAAATTTGGCACGGACTTCAATGCGACATGCCTTTAATAGGTTCCACAACGAAACATTGACTCGAAATTTGGAAGAAAATCCGAAGAAATTCTGGTCGTATGTAAAGTACACAAGCGGCAAGACGCAGTCAATACCTTCGCTGCGCAGTGCCGATGGTACTGTTACCGACGACTGTGCCGCTACAGTTGAGTTATTGAACGCAGTTTTCCGAAATTCCTTCACCAGGGAAGACGAATGGAATATTCCAGACTCTGAAACACGAACATCTGCTAGCATGAGTTTCTTAGAAGTAGATACCTTGGGCGTTGCGAAGCAACTCGAATCGCTCGATATGGGCAAGTCTTCAGGTCCAGATTGTATACCGATTAGGTTCCTTTCAGATTACGCTGATACAATAGCTCCCTACTTAGCAATCATACACAACCGCTCGCTCACCGATAGATCTGTACCTACAGATTGGAAAATTGCGCAGGTCGCACCAGTGTTTAAGAAGCGTAGTAGGAGTAATCCATCGAACTACAGACCTATATCATTGACGTCGGTTTACAGCAGGGTTTTGGAGCATAGACTGTATTCAAACATTATGAATCACCTCGAAGGGAACGATCTATTGATACGTAATCAGCATGGTTTCAGAAAACATCGTTCTTGTGCAACGCAGCAAGCTCTTTATTCGCACGAAGTAATGGCCGCTATCGACAGGGGATCTCAAGTTGATTCCGTATTTCTAGATTTCCGGAAAGCTTTTGACACCGTTCCTCACAAGCGACTTCTAATCCAGCTGCGGGCCTATGGGGTATCGTCTCAGTTGTGTGACTGGATTCGTGATTTCCTGTCAGGAAAGTCGCAGTTCGTAGTAATAGACGGAAAATCATCGAGTAAAACTGAAGTGATATCAGGTGATCCCCAGGGAAGCGTCCTGGGACATCTGCTGTTCCTGATCTATATAAATGACCTGGGTGACAATCTGAGCAGTTCTCTTAGATTGTTCGCAGATGATGCTGTAATTTACCGTCTAGTAAGGTCATCCGAAGACCAGTATCAGTTGCAAAGCGATTTAGAAAAGATTGCTGTATGGTGTGGCAGGTGACAGTTGACGCTAAATAACGAAAAGTGTGAGGTTATCCACATGAGTTCCAAAAGAAATCCGTTGGAATTCGATTACTCGATAAATAGTACAATTCTCAAGGCTGTCAATTCAACTAAGTACCTGGGTGTTAAAATTACGAACAACTTCAGTTGGAATGACCACATAGATAATATTGTGGGGACGGCGAGCCAAAGGTTGCGTTTCATTGGCAGGACACTTAGAAGATGCAACAAGTCCACTAAAGAGACAGCTTACACTACACTCGTTCGTCCTCTGTTAGAATATTGCTGCGCGGTGTGGGATCCTTACCAGGTGGGATTGACGGAGGACATCCAAATGGTGCAAAAAAGGGCAACTCGCTTTGTATTATCACGTAATAGGGGAGAGAGTGTGGCAGATATGATACGCGAGTTGGGGTGGAAGTCATTAAAGCAAAGACGCTTTTCGTCGCGGCGAGATCTATTTACGAAATTTCAGTCACCAACTTTCTCTTCCGAATGCGAAAATATTTTGTTGAGCCCAACCTACATTGGTAGGAATGATCATCAAAATAAAATAATAGAAATCAGAGCTCGAACAGAAAGGTTTAGGTGTTCGTTTTCCAGCGCGCTTTTCGGGAGTGGAATGGTAGAGAGATAGTATGATTGTGGTTCGATGAACCCTCTGCCAAGCACTTAAATGTGAATTGCAGAGTAATCATGTAGATGTAGATGTAGATGTATTGTCATCCTTGTCATTTTCTTCACGTACGTCGATGGTTCACATTTCAAATATCACTTGTCCGCCTCTGAAATTTTGTACGATAATGCGAACCTTCAGCTCTGGCGCTTGGGAGCACAACACCTTTCACCGTAATGGGATGAGACGTTTGTATCACCTCAGAAAGTACGATTGCCTCAGGCAGAATATTCATCTAGTGAGACATATGGTACCACCAGCACAGAAAATCTTAAGTTCCTGGATGTTCAGTTAAAATTTTTTGAGCACAATAATGATGTAGGATTAGATGTGATCAAGAGAAAAGACACACATCTTCATAAGCTCTTATTTCTTCTGTGTCTGATATGACGTGGCTTTACGATAAAATCAAATACCTGTCAGTTATTCCAGGATGGTATGGATTCATGGAGTAAATCGCTCAAGGTGTCCCTTGGTTGCTTTCCAGACATTTGTAAACGTTCATTCTAGAAAATATGAAACCACAGCTTTGTTATGTGCGGTGAAAAAGAATGGATAACTGAATAATAAGATATTGGATGAGCCATTATATTTGAAAGTCGACACTATTCTGTCAAATCAACATGGAATCCCCAAACTTTCAATTATACTAAGACATTAGTGAATTCCATCGCCTAATGCCTCTCTTTGGAGCCATAGTTTGGTAATGGATTGTAGGCACGTGAAGGAACTTGTGATATTCGCTATTTTTGACTTCATTAAAACAGCAAATACGAGTGGTTAATACTTTCAGCCAGAAGGCAAATACTTGTTTATAAATAATGATTAATGTATAATGAGGCGTTGCATGGCGACGGTGGAATTTTCTAAATAATGTAATTCGTCGTCTTTGGGCGGCAATATAAACAGAAAAATACGGATGGATATGCGATCCTTCACTATTTTGTTCGCTGGAGAACAAATGAAGCCTTGAGCGCTAAAAAGACTTGTACTGTTTTTCTCAAGTAAGACGGACGCAGATTTGTAGCAGTCTGATCTAATTTTTACTAAATGTATAAAAACGTGTTATGTCTAAGTTTGAGTGAAGTGTAAAAAGAAGAACTGTTATAACTTATCGTGACGACGCACGAGCGACTTAAAGAGGACAATGGCTATATAAAAGAGCGCTCAATGGGCATGAAACGGACATAAAAATCTACCGTCAATGTAGTACTAAGCTTAAGGTACGATATATGTTTTAGTTATAATAAACATTTGTTCTGGGAATACTGAATCATTTAGCAGTGCTCATTCCTATCGTCTCCTCAGTATTATTTTCATTTTAATTATGCATTTTGCTAAGATTACAGACGCCAAGATCAGCAGTCCAATGTGCGTGTTACATTTATAAAAAGAAAACTGTTTTATCGTCTTCTTGCATCAGCTTTAATATTGAATTTCCATTTTGTGCGATGTTACAGTTGTTCTTGCGCCCTTAAGAACTTTCTGGTCCCTTAGGAAATTGTCTTGTCATAACAATAACTTCACAACCGGGTATGATCGTATCTACGATCATGAAGTAATTAGAAAGACGATAACGCAATTTCTTAATCAATAGCACGCTAGTTGTGACTGCCTCAAGCCACGCGAAACTGCAAGTAAAAACTAATCACATCTCATAATGCAATATTTTATGACAATGGTCAATCCATGATTCTTACGCCAATTGTGATTGATAAAACAGTTAGTTAAATCTCAATTTCCAACTTTCCATTGAATAACAACATCACTTTTATTTTGTAACATCACAAACTGTTCATGATTTTTTATGACTTTCGAAGCAGAGGAAGAAGATGTTCAGAAAGAGGATCCGTAGCTGACCGTACAATTCAGAATTGAAAGTATGTAGTCCTTTGATTTAAATATTTAGCTTCCGTAATTTTATCTACCTTCTATATATAGTAAGTGATGTTATTAGTTTGTTATAACTGGTTGGTTGATACGGAGAAAGGGATCAAACAGCGAGGTCATCGATCCCATCCGATTAGGGAAGGACGGGAAAAGATGTTGGTCACGCCATTTAAAAGGAACCATCCCAGCAATTGCCTGAAGTGATTTAGGAAAATCAAGGAAACCTAAGTCAGGATGGCCGGACGCGGGTTTGAACCGTCGTCGTTCCGAGTGCGAGTCCAATGTGCTAAGCACTGCGCCACTTCGTTCTGTAGTTTGTTACATACATACATTTAGTTACACACTTTTTCACACAACTTCTTACAATACTTATATTACTTTTAGTGATTTTTTAAATTGTGCGTATGGAAGATAAATCAGTGAGTGAAAAAGTAGTTCAGGAAGACAATTTGTATAATTTATTGCGTAAATAACAGAAGAAACAATATTTTTTCAGCAACGCCGAGTGCTGTATCACCAACTACAGTACTTCCTATACGAGCACGCTGCAAAAACAATGCAGTGGACAAAAAAATCATTTAACTCCAAATTCTT
Organism: Schistocerca cancellata; assembly: GCF_023864275.1. NCBI lineage: Eukaryota > Metazoa > Arthropoda > Insecta > Orthoptera > Acrididae > Schistocerca > Schistocerca cancellata. The sequence goes on along the minus strand of NC_064633.1, from coordinate 407,586,803 downwards.
GGGAATATAGTCTTGTTTAATGAAGTACACAACGGCTTAACTAAAAAAATGCATCGCTCTTAGATTATGAGCAGGAATTTGAACTACTTAAGTGGTTTTCGTGCAGCTACAGCGCTAGCCAGGTCTTCCTGGTGGGATTTGTGAAGCTGCCTTGCACTGAATTGCTATTTCAAATATTCTGCCTTGCGCTCACTCAGAAAACTATTTTTCCAATGCCAGAAAAAACAGAGATGTGCTTCATATAAAAGACACAAGCATTTTTCAGCGCCATTGGGGTTGAATATGGTAGCTCTGAGGGAAAACGCTATGCTAACGACATACATGACCTTCGGGATAACCGCTCATTGTCACATTCCTCCAACCAGGAGTTTGGAAAAACGCTTGAAGCAACTTATCTACAAGCCTTATCGGCAAAAAAAAGAAAGAGAATTAGACTCCCCTATTTTGAATCTGAAGGGCCGACAGAGCTGCACCTATGGAATCAACTGCACTGCCTGACAGAGAAAATGAAGCGCCCAGGCCTGCACTGATTCGATTTACAACTGTTGTAAATGTTCCTTGATTTCCTGGATACTGGCACTGCGATGGAGTTTGCTCACTAACTGATCTCACAAATGTTTTATTTTAGACAGATCTGGGAATCTTGCTGGCCACGGCAGTACCTCGATATCATGTACACAGTTCATAGATGGTGCAAATGGCTCTGAGCACTATGGGACTTAACTTCGGAGGTCATCAGTCGCCTATAACTTAGAACTACTTAAACCTAACTAACCTAAGGACATCATACACATCCATGCCCGAGGCAGGATTCGAACTTGCGACCGTAGCGGTCGCTCGGCTCCAGACTGTAGCGCCTAGAACCGCACGGCCACTCCGACCGGCCAGTTCATAGAGCCACATGTCATGTAGGGATAAGTATTGTCTTGTCAAAAAATGGCATCACGATACTGTCGCATGAGAGGTGACACATGATGAGGCCGTTAGGATTTCAGAGTTACCTCAGTCACTACCACCCACGACTTGATGTCAGGTCGCGCAGGGTAGCAGCGTGGTCCTAGGAGCCTTGTCACGATTCGTGCGGCTGCCCCCGTCGGAGGTTCGAGTCCTCCCTCGGGCATGGGTGTGTGTGTTGTCCTTAGCTTAAGTTACATTAAGTAGTGTGTAAGCCTAGGGAACGATGAACTTAGCAGTTTCGTCCCAAAAGACGTTACCAAAAATTTCGGTTTTTACCTGGTGTCATACACGATGGCTCCCCACGCACCGTGACGCCAGGAGTAAACACTGCTGTACCGCTCAGAAAGACTGGAGGAATGAGTCCTCCCCCCAGATCGCTCCCAAACGCACCGACAATGCTCATCCGGAGTAGTCCATCGCTGAACATAATGTGTCGCTGTTCAGCAGCAGTCCATGCTGGAGCCCTTTGTGTTGTGACGTTAACGGCAGCCTGCGCAAGGGACGGTAATACTCTGGTATGACTGCTGCTAGTCCCTGGTCAATGGTGCGTGATGACACAGAATACTGCAGGGGGTCCGGAGTCCATTACGTATTCTGGGATGGCAGGTGCAGTCGCGAACGGATTACGATGTGTTCTACATTAAATGTATTCATATCTGCGGATATGGACAACCATCAGCTGTAGAATAGAATGACGCCAACGAAAATAGTGCCGGATCGGGAAAAGAGCATGGATTTTCCGCTTATTGCGAGCAATCGCCTTTCCATTTGGCTATCCGTGCACGACTCAAGGACAGATCCAAACTTCCAATGTCGTCAGCTATGTATCTACGACCTGTACACGTATATCCATTATGTACACTCCTGGAAATTGAAATAAGAACACCGTGAATTCATTGTCCCAGGAAGGGGAAACTTTATTGACACATTCCTGGGGTCAGATACATCACATGATCACACTGACAGAACCACAGGCACATAGACACAGGCAACAGAGCATGCACAATGTCGGCACTAGTACAGTGTATATCCACCTTTCGCAGCAATGCAGGCTGCTATTCTCCCATGGAGACGATCGTAGAGATGCTGGATGTAGTCCTGTGGAACGGCTTGCCATGCCATTTCCACCTGGCGCCTCAGTTGGACCAGCGTTCGTGCTGGACGTGCAGACCGCGTGAGACGACGCTTCATCCAGTCCCAAACATGCTCAATGGGGGACAGATCCGGAGATCTTGCTGGCCAGGGTAGTTGACTTACACCTTCTAGAGCACGTTGGGTGGCACGGGATACATGCGGACGTGCATTGTCCTGTTGGAACAGCAAGTTCCCTTGCTGGTCTAGGAATGGTAGAACGATGGGTTCGATGACGGTTTGGATGTACCGTGCACTATTCAGTGTCCCCTCGACGATCACCAGTGGTGTACGGCCAGTGTAGGAGATCGCTCCCCACACCATGATGCCGGGTGTTGGCCCTGTGTGCCTCGGTCGTATGCAGTCCTGATTGTGGCGCTCACCTGCACGGCGACAAACACGCATACGACCATCATTGGCACCAAGGCAGAAGCGACTCTCATCGCTGAAGACGACACGTCTCCATTCGTCCCTCCATTCACGCCTGTCGCGACACCACTGGAGGCGGGCTGCACGATGTTGGGGCGTGAGCGGAAGACGGCCTAACGGTGTGTGGGACCGTAGCCCAGCTTCATGGAGACGGTTGCGAATGGTCCTCGCCGATACCCCAGGAGCAACAGTGTCCCTAATTTGCTGGGAAGTGGCGGTGCGGTCCCCTACGGCACTGCGTAGGATCCTACGGTCTTGGCGTGCATCCGTGCGTCGCTGCGGTCCGGTCCCAGGTCGACGGGCACGTGCACCTTCCGCCGACCACTGGCGACAACATCGATGTACTGTGGAGACCTCACACCCCACGTGTTGAGCAATTCGGCGGTACGTCCACCCGGCCTCCCGCATGCCCACTATACGCCCTCGCTCAAAGTCCGTCAACTGCACATACGGTTCACGTCCACGCTGTCGCGGCATGCTACCAGTGTTAAAGACTGCGATGGAGCTCCGTATGCCACGGCAAACTGGCTGACACTGACGGCGGCGGTGCACAAATGCTGCGCAGCTAGCGCCATTCGACGGCCAACACCACGGTTCCTGGTGTGTCCGCTGTGCCGTACGTGTGATCACTCCTGGAAATGGAAAAAAGAACACATTGACACCGGTGTGTCAGACCCACCATACTTGCTCCGGACACTGCGAGAGGGCTGTACAAGCAATGATCACACGCACCGCGCAGGAGTGTATATTCCTGTACAGAGGAGATATTTTACTTGAAAGGCCCTTGCCAGTTGACGGTTAATAAATACGATATTGCTGTGCCTGTGTTCTTCCGAATACGATGCAAAGTTACTTTGGACATGCATGCAAGGAACTTTGCATCGAATGCGGAATAATATACGCGCTGCAATATCGTACAATGTGTTTGGTACATAATTTGGCGATTCTGCCTTGTAGTGGTTAGATGTCATCGACCGGAACGTTGACGACTAATATGCCTTTCCTCACGTGCCCATGCAGTCCACCATCGGGCCATTGACGCATCCGAATGACCCCGCATAAATGCACTATTAGACTAGTCTGCTAAATGGAGTCCCCAATGAGGCCCCTTTGAATCTCTTGTCAATGCTGACAACGCTTTCCCACACGTGTACGTGGCATCTGCTTGGTCTTCACAATCCTCACTTAACATCTGAAACATCTGACTGTGTCCACACTCTTATGCCGGCCGCGGTGGTCTAGCGGTTCTAGGCGCTCAGTCCGGAACTGCGCGACTGCTACGGTCGCAGGTTCGAATCCTGCCTCGGGCATGGATGTGTGTGATGTCCTTGGGTTAGTTAGGTTTAAGTAGTTCTAAGTTCTAGGGGACTGATGACCACAGATGTTAAGTCCCATAGTACTCAGAGCCATTTGAACCACACACTTATCTACCTCATCAGCCCGGGTTACATCACTAAACATGAACAACACTCTATTGTCCGTTCTGTCACAGAGAGTTGCAGCTCTAATGACTTAGATACCCGCCGATGTGTTCACTTGTACGAAGTTACAATGCCATCACACCACGTCTTCTACGAGCTTCACTTTTTCTGCCAGGCAGTGTATACACGGTGTATCATAACTAATGGCGTAAACACATACAGCTGAAAGGACACAGCATTAGAAGCAATCCACTCTCAATTAACACAGGTCTGCAAACGAACCGTTTGCGAGATACTTGCGATATTGTGGTTATCGTCCCCTGCTGACGTGAATCTGCGTAAACAGAACATGCCGGTCCGTGGTGTAGTCTTTGTTTACATTTTCGTCGCATGGAGTTGTAAACAGAATGTACACGACGATGCAGCACAAAGTCAGCGTGCAACACATGTCAATTGTACGTCGAGCGTCAAATGTGTTGTACCATTGTTGGTGATCACCTGGAACATTACAGTATCAAGGAGTATGCGGTGATGCATTTCACGTGTGGTAGGGCTAACGGCAGTCCACGGGGAGCAGCACCCTTGCACGAAGAAGCATCCCTGCCCGAAGACACCCCGCGAGTCGAACGTTTACGAGGGCACAACAACCCTCCGAGTAACTGGGAGCTTCGCATGTACTGCGGGAGTGGGTAATCCTGCACGAATTATATCTGTGCTTGAAGATATGCTGCTGGAAACAGCCGGACACCGTCCAGGAATTTCAACAAGGAGACTTACCACACAGATTCTTGGAATAAGCGCAAATAGTGTTTGGAGCATAATGCATCGCAGTGCAATGTACCCGTATCATCTCCAACGAGTACAGTGACATAGTGAGGCAAACTTCGGTCCTGCACTAATGTTCTGTCAGCGGATGCAATAACAAGCCGCAGGTGGCCCTTCGTTTGACAATAACATTTTACTTAATGATGTAACAGGGTTCATTCTTGGCGGTGTGTTTAATTACCACAATCCTCACGTTTGGAGTCAAATAGGCTCAAACCCAAGTGCCGTGTATGAATCTCCACATCAGCGACGTTTCTTACTGAATGTTTATGGGTGCTAGGCGATCATATTGTTGAGCACTAAATGTTACAGAAAAAACACAGCAGATGGAATTACCTTCGGTTTCTGCAGCTTTTTTATCTTGCAGGATAGCCCTTAGGGCAACACCAGGTGCATGATGGAGCACCGGCACATTTTCCTGCTATGGTGAGACGACGTCTACGCTGCTGATATGGCCAAAGATGGATTGGACGAGGAAGACCTGTACCGTGGTCTCCAATACTACCTGATCTGAACTCTGTGGATTTTTGTTTGGGGCCACCTTATGCGAGTAGTGTGTGTCATTCCGGAAAACACGGTTAACTAACTTTAGCAGATAGTTACCAATGCTTCTCAAGAATTTCGAAACAATCGAGGCGTGTTTGAAAGTATTCTAAACACGTTGCTTCTACGTTTCTTAATGTTGTACAGTATTGTTACCTTTTCTTAGCTTGGGTGACGTTTACACATAATCAAGTCAGTGGTGGCTGGTTACCACAAAGTCGCAGTTATCTCACAAACGGCTCGTTTGCGAACATTTTGACTGCTAGTATAGTGTACTTTTCACTGTATGCGTTTACGCCGTTAATTGTGATACACCCAATATAGAGAAGGCAACTCTTAGTGCAGGAAATTGCAACTTTTGTGTTAGCTGGTAACCTCATGAAGAGTGTTAGTCATCTGTTCAATTCATATTTAAGTAAACGTAACATCTAAGGTCTTAGTTACAATAGCACGTGCTCTTGAAGAAAGTAAGTTTGAAGAACATGGTACTGTGATCTAATTTTTTACTTTCGTAAAATGTACAACCTTCAGAAATGTAATCTCGGTTGATCAAACAATATCAGTGCCGTGAGAGGCATATTTTAATAGTGGCAGCAAAAGCTCTGGGAGTCTGGTAGCAGTATCGAGCTAGGCGTTGCAAGCTCGTACTGATTCCCTTATCCATTAGGACCGACACCTTACAGTAGAACACATTTCTGAAAAATGTCGGATAATTATTGGCACAATTCATTCAATAATTCAGAATACTTTGAACTACTGTTAAGACTTGTTTAATGTGGATTTCCACAGAGCTTACGGTTCATCAAAAAGGACAGAGAGTTTGCATTTGCACAGAGCCCAAAAATAGTTTCAGTGGCGAAGGACATCCATTTTTGGACAGGATTTTAACCTGTATGAAAGCTGAATACATCGAGTTCAAGTGTCAAAGCATGCAGCAGAAACATCCTGAACTGTCTGTCTGTAAGGACTTCAAAACTCAACCGTCAGCTGGTAACTTAGTGTTAACCGTCGTTCTAAGAGCCCATGGTCCGATTTTCTATGAGCTTTAGAGGAGTGGCGCACTATCAACAGACTGTACTAGCCAGGCGTGACTGGGAACAAAGCCAGCGCTGGAAAGGAAATGTCTAGGATAGCAAAGTAAAGGAGTACTAATTCTTTACGACAACACTGAGTCTCATACGGGATATCTAATGCTCTAAACCAATGGGAAACAGGATAGAGAGCTCCTACCTCTTCCTCCTTACAGGCCTGACCTTGAATTATTTTTATCTGTTAAATCCGATAAGATAAGCTTTTCGTGGCATCTAGTTCAACTCAACGAAGAGGTACGGAAAGAAAGTACAGAACTATCTTCGAGATGCAGATAAAAAAATTCTTCAGTGAGGGATTAAGAAGATACTTGAGAAGATGGGATGGGTGCATAGTATGGTTCCCTTACTGCGCTTAATAAAACGCTAACGGATAACGCGGCCCTTCCCGCCGGAGGTTTGAGTCCTCCCTCGGGCATGGGTGTGTGTTGTTCTTAGGATAAGTTAGTTTAATTAGCGTGTAAGTCTAGGGACCGATGACCTCAGCAGTTTGGTCCCTTAGGAACTCACACACATTTGAACATTTGAAAATGCTAAATGTGTTAGGATAGGAGCACATTTTACAGAACTGTGTACTGCGTACATTAGAGGAACAGTTCGGAAACGATGACTGACTGATCAGCGTGACAATGCACCCTGTCATAAAGCCGAATCTGTGGGGCAGTGGTCCGTGGACAGCAGTATTTGTGAAATGGACTGTCTTGCTCACAATCCCAACCAGAACCCAATGGAACACTTCTGGAATGAGTTACACGTCCACTTCGCCCCAGACCTAGCGTCCATCATCACTACCTTCTCTGGCTTCAGCTCTTGAGGAAGAATGGGCCGCCATACCTCGAAAGATTTTCAGACTCCTCAGTGAAAAATGTCCCCAGCACAGTTCAAGCTGTCGTAAAGGCGAAGGGTGAAGACACTTCATATTAATGGCCACTAGTAGGTGTCCGTATACTTTTGATCAGATAGTGTACGGTGAACTGAAGAAAGCTTTCTTTATCTCTGCTAAACTAATTCTGATATTTTTCTTGCTTAGTCCACACTGTGTGCGGGTTACGGGCGCTCAATATCGAAGTTATCAACACATCTTACAACTCCTCAACACCTTCGCCTTTGCTTCGTTTATTCTTAAGCCATGTTCTATGCTAAGTGTGCTGTGCATCCCTTCCAAAACCGAGAGTCTTTCTTACATCACTTCAGAAGAACTATGTCGTCTGCAAACCGTAGCTTTGGTTTCTATTCTCTTTGAACTATAATTTTTCTTGCGAAATTTTCTTTCATTTCTTGATTTTTTCTTCTATGTATAGTTCTTACTAATGTACGGAACACAGAACCATTTGAAAAATGAGGTACGCTAAATCTCCGAGGACTTTTTGCGCCTTTAGTTCCAAGAAATGTCAGTTGGCAAGAGGAAATTTGTTTTATGTATGTAAAAGCATAGTCCATGAGCAACACGGAGTAAGCACGGTGCTGGGGTTAATACCGGGGAGACAATAGCACTAATAAAACGTTAATAGCTAGTGGTTTGACGCGATGTAATGTGAGGGACATGGCGGCGTGTACTCACACCAGAGACGCTTAATGACGCTAATTGCTTCTTCGTGACACACGTGTTGTGGCTTTTCACGTGGTGTTCTCTCATCTGTTTCACTGCGCTTGGTATATCCGAGAACATTATTGCTTTCCTAAACTCAAATGCGCAGCTTTATACTACTGACGAATTAGTATACTGGAGTGCACCGGATGTATACAATCAATTACACTGACAGAAAGAAATCGCAACACTAAGAAGGAGTAGTGCGACATAAACGAAAGTTGCTAGGTGTGTTTCTACATCTGAAAGATGATGTCTTTCCAAATTTCTCGTCAGGCTCGCAAAAGTGGTGCTAATAGCGCCACTATGAGGTTCCAAATCAGGATTACTTTAAATGCACGCTGTAATGCTAGTGAGCCTTAGTTACCTTTGAGACGTGGTAGGCTTATGTTAGTGAAGAGTGCCTTAAAGCGACAAATATGCCATTGTCGACACCTCACTGAATTTGAATGAGGTTGCGTAATAAGGCTATGAAGAGCTGGATGTTCCTTCTGCCACACTGCAGAAAGACTTGGCAGGAATGTAGCCACTATAAAGGATTGCTGGCATCCGTGGTCACGGGAATGTGCGGTCGCAATAAGGCCGGGCTCCGGACGGCCCCGTGGCACTACGGAGAGGGGAGACGATCGTATTGGGCGTATGGCTCTGGCGTATCTGCATTACAGCAGCAATTTGAGCCGCAGTTGATCCCATAATGAAACATGGAATTATTACAGATCGGTTACTTCAAGGACAGCTCCGAGCCAAACGCCCCGTAACGTGCGTTCCACTGACACGCGAACACAGCCATTTGTGACTTCAGTGGTGTCAACTGAGAGTTCAGTGAAAGCGGGTTCGGCCTCTCTGCCAGTGATGGCGGTAGGAGGGAAGGAGGCCAGTTGCGGGTCTGCAACCAACCTGTCTGTGGTTTAGACATAACGGACCTACACCTGGAGCTATGATATGGAGTGCGATTTCGTGTGGCAGCAGGAGCACTCCCGTGGTTATCCCACGTACCCCGACTTTAAATTTGTGTGTCCGTCTGGTGATTCTATCTGTTATGCTGGAATGAACAGCATTCCAGGGAATGTTTTTCAACAGCATAATGCTCACTCACATACCGCTGTTGTAACTCAACATGCTCTAAAGTGTGTCGACATCTTGCATAGCCTGCTCGATCGCGAGATCACTCTCCAGTCGAACTAATATTGGACATCAATATCGTAGTACAACCCCAGCGTCCTCCACCATCATCATTAATCGTCCCTGTATTGACCGGCCAAATGCCACAGCCATGGAACTGCACCCCACAAACTAACATCCGGCACCTGTACAACTCAATGCATGCACATTTTGACGCTTTCATTCGGTATTCTGGTGGTGACACCGGTTATTAGTCTACCAACATTTCACATTTGCCCTGGCTTATCTCGATCTTACATTAACCTGTGATCTTGCAATGTTAATCACTTGAATATGTTAACTAGACAAATGTAATCCAATTCTTCTCGACATCCAGAAACATATGGCACCAATATGTCAATATCGATAATTTTTGAAAAGTTCGTATGGGGCCTGAAGATGGCATAATGAATTGCCGAAACTGGTGGCGAAAATAAAATAAAATAACTTCTCAATTGCCCGACTGTTAGGTGAATTTCATTGTTAAATAAAATAGTTGCTAGGATCATCCACATGTACTGAATAATTTCTTAAGGCATTAACAGTGGTCTATAATACATATACATTTTCTTTTGTTTGCACCACTTTCAAATTAGGTAGTCGTCTATTATACATGTAAGTTATGAACAGTTCTGAGCTAGGCACATTTTGCCCAACATATGTTTCATTATTTTCTTAAAAGCTTTTTATTACTTCGTGTGCGTGTTGATGTACTGCTGGTGATACTGTTGTTCTGCCTGTACCCCGAAAGTCAGTAAAATAATATTAACAGCAACTTAGAATTAACGGGCCGACAACATTAAAGACGTTATTACGAGTAATTTATGTTTCAATCTGATCGTCAGCCAAAAATAGTTGATCGAAATTACTTTTAATTCATGATTTATTGAGGCAGTGCTATTTTTTTTTTTTAGATAGAACCACCTGAGACAGAAGAGGCACTTGTTGCTGTCTTATCTTACGGACGTGAGTGTTTCGTCGTCGACTGTAGTTGCTGTTTCGTAATATTTTTAGCTTAGCAACATGTTCGCTATGTCGGCTTATGATGACGCAATGGTGATATATGGTTTACGAAATAAACGTGTATTAAATTGTGTTTCTTTACATTAGTGAAATCATAGCCAGTAACCGAGTAATCCCACAAACAATGAACCTGAGGACATTCAGATCTGGGTAATGCAATCGAGAAAAAGGCAAACATTGCTGCAGTTGTCATATTTTCCTATACATTCCAACAAAAAACGGCTGGGAGCTAGAGACGATATATGTACCACAACGCAGTTTCTGTCCTGTCTAGGACACTATAAAAGAATGTCAATTCCTCTTCAGTACCATGCACGATGTGGATGGAATTGTAACGACTAAAACTGTCGACACGCTCTAAGACTCTCTCTGCTGGATACCTCTGTCGAACTCTACGCTGGACAACATGCTACTGGAGAAGTTCCCAACCACGGGGAGACTACCCTCTATTCGGAGGAAATGATATGAGAGATAAAAATAAAAATGGCTCGATTACATTTTCGTGGTAACTCTATTTTTTTAAAATCTCTGTTGTCATTACTTTTGAACACTAGATCATGATCAGCAACAATCATTTTTGACATCTGCTGGTGGATAAAGGACTCCTTTAAATTCTCCCATGCATTACGATTTTCAGCTACCCATCTTCTACTAGGTCACCATCTTCTTTTTTTTATCTCTTGGAAACCATGGCGTATCCATCGACCATTGGCTTTGCCATACGCACCATCCATCTCCATTTCATTTTCATTGCAGTTGTAGTTATGTCTTCCACTTCACTGCGCTGTGGTCATTTTGTCTTACTTCCTCTCCTAGAGAATTTACATGCACCTCTCCATTGTTCGCTCAGCAAACCTCAGTTTTTGAATGGTTTTTACATTACCGAACTGAAAAAAAGGGTCGGTGAAACAGAGCTAACATTATTTTGGCTAAATGTCAGTGACTAGTATCCATTATCAGAAAATGTCTTAAGACTACCGATCACATTCGCAACAACTTAAAGATGTGAAAGTATACAGTCGGTAGTGATAGCTGTGGTGACCCCAAGTACCGACTCCTGTCATACGAACTACACTTCAGCCACTGGAGATGGCCGGGACTGCATATACGCGAAGCGAAACTAGCACGTCAGTATTTCACAGTAGACACATCTCAAGTTTGTTTTCAAAGTACTCATTGTTGGGCGCCAGATAATTGTTAGATGTAAGCAATACCCACCGTCTCATTGACTTATTTTTTTAATCTATAAAAACATGTTACTTTTATTTGTCTTTGTATTACGCAGTTATTATGCTTTTTAAAAGTAAGTACTTACTTTATTTGCTTATTGATTTATTTATTTATTGATAAACTAAAATTTAGTTACTTGCCAACGTATGTAGCGGTATTGGTTGATAGCTTGGTTCAGGGGTAATGGGATCAAAAAACTTAGGAACTACCGCGCTAGTGCCAAGTGAAAAAATAGATGCAGTGCCTCTGAAGTCATGACAAATGAGCATTAAACTTCCATCGGGCTTGAAATAGGACACCATAGTCAATGAACGGAAGCACTGTGCTGTTGACGACGTCGGAAGCAAGTATCTACCACTGAGTCGCTAATCCCGGAAGAACTCCTCTTAACGTACTGAAAGTGATGGTTCAAATGGTTCAAATGGCTCTGAGCACTACGGGACTTAACTGCTGAGGTCATCAGTCCCCTAGAACTTAGAACTACTTAAACCTAATTAACCTAAGGACATCACACACATCCATGCCAAAGGCAGGATTCGAACCTGCGACCGTAGCAGTCGCGCGGTTCCAGACTGTAGCGCCTAGAACCGTTCGGCCACTGAAAGTGAGATCTCTCGTTTTGCGGATCGTGTTTTGTTGGTAAAGAGTTCAGCGTCGTCTAACATCGTTTTTGTAATTTGCTGAAAGTCAGTGAGGTAGATTCAGTGGCATGTACGAACTTTTCGTTAGTGTAAGCAATTAGAAAAGAAAAAATGTCATACTTAAATGATAAATTAGTTTATATATAATGGAGCTGGATCCTCCTCTCCGTTTTGGCGAATTCGTTGATCATCAGGTAGTAAGACTCTGGTTCAGAGAAAATCCTTTTCAGTGCCAACAGAGCTAAGTTTGTGGAGCATATACAATTTTTTATCCTTGCTTGGACTCAAAAGTGTCTCTCAGCTGAGGCACAGGTTGCACAACTGGCCAAAATAGGTTCACAGAGTTTTACGTTTCTCCAGTATGCTTGTTGGTGTCCATTTGATTTAATAAGTTTCAACAAGTAACTAACACTTTTGTGGTGCCATTCTCTGAAATGCACGCAGTCACTACGGTCTTACACAGGGAAAGTAAAAAAAAAATGCATAACAGTCTTTTAGAGACTGTCATGTAACTACAGAGAAACATAGTTTATTTGATCCAAATTAGGTATATTTAAAAGTTCCAAAAATACACATTGTTGCCCACTACCCCTTCCCCCCCCCCCCCCCCCCCAGTACGGAGTTCTTATTCGTTACTGATTTCTCTCCGGCCGCTGTGGTCGAGCGATTCTAGGGGATTCAGTCCGGAACCGCGCTGCTGCTACGGTCGCAGGTTCGAATCCTGCCTCGGGCATGGATGTGTGTGATGTCCTTAGATTAGTTAGGTTTAAGTAGTTGTAAGTCTAGGGGACTGATGGCCTCAGATGTTAAGTCCCATAGTGCTTAGACCATTTGAACAGATTTCTCCCATGTTTCCAGAAGTGAGTGGATGCCATCAATTCTCTGGGATATAATAAGTTTTTCGTGTCACCTATAAAATTTAATTCTTGTGGTATGACACATCGCAAAATCGACAAACTCATTTACTCGTATATAAAAAATGACAATTTTAGTCCGCCCACCTTCCTGGTGAATTTATGCGGACGTCCATGTATATAGTGAACGAGTTCTTTCCATAATATTCTAAGTACGTTGTGTTCAATATTTATTTCATTTCATCAACTTTTTTGTTACACAGTACCCAATGTTCGTGAACGCTAGGTTTCAAAATATTAAATAATACGTCAGAGAGCGGGTGAATATCTGAAAAGGAAATTGAAGGAAAATGAAACTGTTACCTTGAAACTGTAATATTGTAAATTCATTTCAGTGAAAGTTAAATTACTTCTGAAATAATAAAATTAAATTGGCGACCACAAATCTTTGTAGAATTAATATCTTTTTCAGATGACCTGTCATATTGTGAGGCCATACCGGGCTACAATCCGTTCTCCACTGTGAAGAGGATGAAACTGCAAGAAAAGTAATGAAGTGTTTATTCAGTGTAATATTTTTTGTTGTGTGCTGAAATTATTGCAAATCGAACCTCATTCTTCTTATCGTGCTTCGGAGAGAGGTCCAAGAGAAAATTAGATGCCAAAAATTAATAGTATTCCGTTAGGTTACATGTGGTCAAATCACTAATTAAATACTTTATAGTCGTCAAAAATAGAAACAGGTATTTAGTGAAAATTAAATGCCAGTGCTCACAGAGTGAACAAGAGGAGTTAGTTTTCTGGGTAGAGAAGCAGGGTGCCCAGTGAGGCCGTTTTTTGTGACGACACGGGAGACAATGGTCGTCTACAGGCTTGCGCTGGTGTAAGACAGCGGCTTGTTTTTCGTAGCAGCGTGGAAGCATTTTCTTTCTAGTGACTTAGAACATTATTCTGTACCGTATTAAACGTCATAGAAAGCAAACACAGCTAATACAATAGCTAAGAATTGCTAGTTTCGTAGTTAAAAAGAGATACTTTCATTGTGAGGATAACGTTAAAAACTTCGATTAAACAAGATTCTGGTACTTTAAAAATAAAAGACAAATCGGACACATTTCATATACACTCCTGGAAATGGAAAAAAGAACACATTGACACCGGTGTGTCAGACCCACCATACTTGCTCCGGACACTGCGAGAGGGCTGTACAAGCAATGATCACACGCACGGCACAGCGGACACACCAGGAACCGTGGTGTTGGCCGTCGAATGGCGCTAGCTGCGCAGCATTTGTGCACCGCCGCCGTCAGTGTCAGCCAGTTTGCCGTGGCATACGGAGCTCCATCGCAGTCTTTAACACTGGTAGCATGCCGCGACAGCGTGGACGTGAACCGTATGTGCAGTTGACGGACTTTGAGCGAGGGCGTATAGTGGGCATGCGGGAGGCCGGGTGGACGTACCGCCGAATTGCTACACACGTGGGGCGTGAGGTCTCCACAGTACATCGATGTTGTCGCCAGTGGTCGGCGGAAGGTGCACGTGCCCGTCGACCTGGGACCGGACCGCAGCGACGCACGGATGCACGCCAAGACCGTAGGATCCTACGCAGTGCCGTAGGGGACTGCACCGCCACTTCCCAGCAAATTAGGGACACTGTTGCTCCTGGGGTATCGGCGAGGACCATTCGCAACCGTCTCCATGAAGCTGGGCTACGGTCCCGCACACCGTTAGGCCGTCTTCCGCTCACGCCCCAACATCGTGCAGCCCGCCTCCAGTGGTGTCGCGACAGGCGTGAATGGAGCGACGAATGGAGACGTGTCGTCTTCAGCGATGAGAGTCGCTTCTGCCTTGGTGCCAATGATGGTCGTATGCGTGTTTGGCGCCGTGCAGGTGAGCGCCACAATCAGGACTGCATACGACCGAGGCACACAGGGCCAACACCCGGCATCATGGTGTGGGGAGCGATCTCCTACACTGGCCGTACACCACTGGTGATCGTCGAGGGGACACTGAATAGTGCACGGTACATCCAAACCGTCATCGAACCCATCGTTCTACCATTCCTAGACCGGCAAGGGAACTTGCTGTTCCAACAGGACAATGCACGTCCGCATGTATCCCGTGCCACCCAACGTGCTCTAGAAGGTGTAAGTCAACTACCCTGGCCAGCAAGATCTCCGGATCTGTCCCCCATTGAGCATGTTTGGGACTGGATGAAGTGTCGTCTCACGCGGTCTGCACGTCCAGCACGAACGCTGGTCCAACTGAGGCGCCAGGTGGAAATGGCATGGCAAGCCGTTCCACAGGACTACATCCAGCATCTCTACGATCGTCTCCATGGGAGAACAGCAGCCTGCATTGCTGCGAAAGGTGGATATACACTGTACTAGTGCCGACATTGTGCATGCTCTGTTGCCTGTGTCTATGTGCCTGTGGTTCTGTCAGTGTGATCATGTGATGTATCTGACCCCAGGAATGTGTCAATAAAGTTTCCCCTTCCTGGGACAATGAATTCACGGTGTTCTTATTTCAATTTCCAGGAGTGTAGATAGGTTCAGCTACAGCCTGGACAGAGAGAGTACTATTACAGATGGCCATATACGCTTGGTGAATGAGTCAAAACATATGTAATGTAACTTTAGGAGTTGAATAAGGCATCCAAATTTGAGCAGTTAGAGAAAGGGCTTGTTTAGCGCTACTGCAAGCAGAAAAGTACCAGGATATTTCGGGAGCAGTACAACTGAGTCTCCCAAAACCGAAATGAACTAGTCCAGACTTTTCTGGATAGGATAAGGAAATAAATGTGCAAACTTATGAATAAGTGAGGAGGCAGACAAAGTTTTTCTATAGGGCCGTGAACATAGGATACTAGACGTTTTTTGAAGGGCCTTTCACACAGCATGTCGAGCAAAATATGGACGGAAAACCCAAAGGATTTGGCCACTGTTATCACGGTGCTATGCACTTGGAGGAAGTATACAGGGTGGTCGATTGATCGTGACCGGGCCAAATATCTCACGAAATAAGCGTCAAACGAAAAAACTACAAAGAACGAAACTTGTATAGCTTGAAGAGGGAAACCAGACGGCGCTGTGGTTGGCCCGCTAGATGGCGCTGCCATAGGTCAAACGTATATCAACTGCGTTTTTTTTAAATAGGAACCCCCATTTTTATTACATATTCGTGCAGTACGTAAATAAATATGAATGTTTTAGTTGGACCACTTTTTTCGCTTTGTGATAGATGACGCTTTAATAGTCACAAACATATGGCTCACAATTTTAGACGAACAGTTGGTAACAGGTAGGTTTTTTTTAAATTAAAATACAGAACGTAGGTACGTTTGAACATTTTATTTCGGTTGTTCCAATGTGATACACGTACGTTTGTGAACTTATCATTTCTGAGAACGCACGCTGTTACAGCATGATTACCTGTAAATACCACATTTATGCAATAAATGATCAAAGTGATGTCCGTCAACCTCAATGCATTTGGCAATATTTGTAACGACATTCCTCTCAACGGCGAGTAGTTCGTCTTCCGTAATGTTCGCACATGCATTGACAATACGCTGACGCATGTTGTCAGGCGTTGTCGGTGGATCACGATGGCAAATATCCTTCAACTTTCCCCACAGAAAGAAATCCGGGGACATCAGATCCGGTGAACATCTGATGCTTCGACAACCACTCCACCTGTCATGAAATATGCTATTCAATACCGCTTAAACCGCACGCGAGCTATATGCCGGTCATCCATCATGTTGGAAGTACATCGCCATTCTGTCATGCAGTGAAACATCTTGTAGTAACATCGCTAGCTCATTACGTAGGAAATCAGCATACATTGCACCATTTAGATTGCCATCGATAAAATAAGGGCCAATTGTCCTTCCTTCTAATTGCCGCACCATACATTAACCCGCCAAGGTCGCTGATGATCCTCTTGTCGCAGCCATCGTGGATTTTCCGTTGCCCAATAGTGCAATTTATACCGGTTTACGTTAACGCTGTTGTTGAATGACGCTTCGTCGCTAAATAGAACGCGTGCAAAAAATCTGTCATCGTCCCATAATTTCTCTTGTGTCCAATGTAGAAACTGTACACGACGTTCAAAGTCGTCGCCATGCAATTCCTGGTGCATAGAAATATGGTACGGGTGCAATCTATGTTGATGTAGCATTCTCAACACTGACGTCTTTGGGATTCCCGATTCTCGCGCAATTGGTCTGCTACTGATGTGCGGATTAGCCGCCACAGCAGCTAAAACACCTACTTGGGCATCATCATTTGTTGCAGGTCGTGGTTGACGTTTCACAGGTGGCTGTACACTTCCTGTTTCCTTAAATAACGCAAGTATCCGGCGAACGGTCCGGATACTTTGATGACGTCGTCCAGGACATCGAGCAGCATACATAGCACACGCCCGTTGGGCATTTTGATCACAATAGCCATACATCAACACGATATCGACCTTTTCCGCAATTGGTAAGCGGTCCATTTTAAGACGGGTAATCTATCGCGAAGCAAATACCGTCCGCACTGGCGGAATGTTCCGTGATACCACATACTTATACGTTTGTGACTGTTACAGTGCCATCTATCACAAAGAGAAAAAAGTGGTCCAACTAAAACATTCATATTTCTTTACGTACTACACGAATATGTAATAAAAATAGGGGTTCCTATTTAAAAAAAAAACGCAGTTGATATCCGTTTGACCTATGGCAGCGCCATCTAGCGGGCCAATCATAGCGCCATCTGGTTACCCCCTTCAAGCTAGACGAGTTTCGTTCTTTGTAGTTTTTTCGTTTGATGCTTATTTCGTGAGATATTTGGCCCGGTCACTATCCATGGACCACCCTGTAAATAGCGAACTGCTATATACATTATGACTTTTGAACACTATTGAGGTAAATACATTGTTTGTTCTCTATTAAAATCTTTCATTTGCTAACTATGCCTATCAGTAGTTAGTGCCTTCCGTAGTTTGAATCTTTTATTTAGCTGGCAGTAGTGGCGCTCGCTGTATTGCAGTAGTTCGAGTAACGAAGATTTTTGGTGAGGTAAGTGATTTGTGAAACGTATAGGTTAATGTTAGTCAGGGCCATTCTTTCGTAGGGATTTTTGAAAGTCAGATTGCGTAGCGCTAAAAATATTGTGTGTCAGTTTAAGCACAGTCATGTATAATTGTTCTAAGGGGACGTTTCATATGTTGACCCTTAGCCGAGGATACCTCACTGGAATCTTCTGATTTTTTTTGCTTATAATTTGTGTAATTAGTGTAGCTATTGTTTATTGCTAGCGCGTCATAGTAGAGAGAATCTCCTTTGTAGTTACAGTCTTTCATTATTGTGCAGTAAAACAGTTGTGGCATGCATGTAGATTTGCACCAAGTATTTCGCAGCTGCGCTTGCAATTAACTAGATATTATTTTCAGTGCTATGTTAATGTGTTCTCTTATTTTTGCTCTTCAAATTGTGCTTTTCTGTGTTATCGTGTGAAATATTGTGACAATAATGGCGTGTGAAAAACGTAACACTAAGCTCCAAAGTAAACTGATAAATAATAGTGACGACGAGCGTAGCTTATCAGCAGCACTGTGTAGTGAATTAACAGACATTCGAAGTAGTAATTTGGTAATTGTGCATAGGGAAATGGAGCGGGTGGCAAATAATGGTGTAGACAGTGAAACAGGTAGTGAACAGGGAAGCATTATCGATCGATCGGTCGGCAACATCTCGCCTCAGGAATCCGAAATGACAGAACACAATATTGCAAATACTGTAGACTTAGGTTTTGGGTCCTCACCGTTTTCTCAAATGAGTCAAGACACATTTTCTGCTTGTCAAAATGTGAATGTTGCCGGTGAAAATGCACTGCCAAAATGCATAGAGAAATAGAATCCAGACACCAATACATTATTATTGCAATTAATGCAACAAATGGAACAAAATCAG
This sequence comes from Schistocerca cancellata, assembly GCF_023864275.1. Classification (NCBI taxonomy): domain Eukaryota; kingdom Metazoa; phylum Arthropoda; class Insecta; order Orthoptera; family Acrididae; genus Schistocerca; species Schistocerca cancellata. The sequence continues at coordinate 407,567,950 of NC_064633.1, read as the reverse complement.
AGACAAACACAGCAAAAGCTTCAAAAGTTAGACACAATGGAAGAAAATCTTCATAAGTTAGACACAATGGAACAACACCAGAGACAAACACAGCAACAGTTAGACGCAATGGAACAAAAGCTTCAAAAGTTAGACTCAGTGGAATAAAAGCTTGAACAAACACATGAAGATTTAACTACTGAGTTATATGACATTGAATCGAAATGTCAAAAAGTCTGTAATGATGTAAAACACAAATTGGGAGCATTTTCAACCTATTTTTTCCCGGCATGAAAATGCATTGCAGAATCACGAAGCAGCCATTAAAGAACTGCAAACTATTGTTCATGAAAATCATAAGACCTTGCAAGCTAAAAGTGATTCAGTTGCATCTACCGATTCGGTTACGCAACTTGCAAAAACTCAGGAAAACTTAAAGGACACAGTAGATACTCTGAAAATTGGTTCAGAAAGACACGTGGAGGAAATTAGTTCATTATCAGAGAAAGTAGTTGAACTTTCGGATCAGCTAAATAATTTATCTACGAAGGTAGATGATAATCTGAATGACACAAAACCGGTTGTCTTTAATGATACAGAAGAGTGCGAACAAATTAGGAAATTCAAACAAAATCAGAATCAAATAAATACGCAACACCAAAGAGAAATCCGGGAAGTACAAAATCAACTGACACAGGTAATACAAGAATTACGTATTTCAGAGGACACTCGCGCCCCAATACGGGAAGAGGAACATAGAAATACGGAAAAGCCACAAAATAATAACACAGGGCAGTTCTGAAATTATGAAAGAAATTGGCAAGGTGCACCGAATTTTGAAATGGAACCGCCGAAACGACGTAACAATGACCGATATGCGACTCGCGGACATGATGATTTTGACTATAAGCTGTTCATTGCTACACGTAAATTTAAAACATTTAAGAATTCTGGCAACGACATTCATCCACAATCATGGCTCCATCAATTCTCTCATTGTTTTCCTCCCAACTGGTCATTAGAGCACAGATAAGAATTTATGTGTGGCTATTTAGAGAATGAACCAGCTCTAAGACTGCGATCGGTCATTTACGATTGCCACAGTGAAGGAGAATTTTATCATGCCTTCCTCTCAGCATATTGGTCTCAAACTACACAAGACCAAGTAAAACATAGCATCATAATGATGAAACATTTCGAACAGTCTGAATTTTCCAGTCTTGTGAAATATTTTGAAGACATGTTGCACAAGAATCAGTACCTGTCAAACCTATACAGCCCCTCAGAACTCATCCGCATTTGCTTAATCAAAGTACCTGAACATTTACGACATATTATTTTGGCAGGACGTTGCAAAGACGACATGGAAGCTTTTCAGGGACTCTTACAAGAATTAGAAATTGACAATGACAATCGCGAAACGCGAAAACAGGAACACAACAATTACAGGTCACATCCGTCGCAATTCCGCGATGAAAGAAATAATAACTGGACACGACAAGGCTATTCTCACAACACAAATCGTGACCAAAACAGACACCACCCGTATGACAACTGTTGGCAGAGTAGTAATAATTACAGGGAAAGATCACCTCTCCGTGGTAGTATCTATCACAGAGACAATCAGAGAAACAGCCAATTTGGGAACCAAAATAATTATTATCAAGGGAGACAGAATAACTTTAGACGCAACGGTCCAGCACGCAATTGCGATTCAGGGAGAAATTCTCCACCACTTAACCGACAAGAAAGAAACTACAGGAACTACCGACATGACGACAGACGATATAATCATAACAACAGACCTGAATTTCATCAGAACTGGCGGGATTCAAACAGAGCAGGGCCCTCTCGACAAGACGAATTTGTGGAAGTTAGGTCTCCTAATGCCAATAATGACACGCGCCAACAAAGAGATAGCAGACAATGACTCACACCGCAGGCAGCCACCTGCGCCGGCTGGCTCAGGGAAAAATAGCATACACGCTAACCTTGAGAAAATTTTTAGCATTCCTTACCGACGTATACAACATGATAATTGCGTTGAAGTTGAAACTCTGCGTACTAGGAAGAGTAAAGGATTGCACCACATTTCACATGTAAAACCGTTTATTGAAAGATAATCTGTTTTTTAACTTTGTCTTTGCCATAAAACGTTTCACTTCACATTTCTAGTATGCTTTGTCAGACTTAGAAACTGTTGCCATGCAACAATGTTTGAAGTTAAATATCCAATCAAGAACCAAGAGAACTTATTTAAGCAGAAATACGAATGCATTGTTATAGTGAACAGACATTACAGTGTTATTGTGTGTGTACATTCTTGCTTGTTAGTTGCACGATTATGTAACGACTATAAGGCTTACATACTTAGAACATATACTGGTACTGCTAATGAGATTTTAATGCAACATTTTGGTTTACTTGAAAATACATTCTGGATTTAAAGTACTCTCTGTGAGATACCAGATGACACAGTGGTTAGTTTATGTGACAGCTACACGATTTTATCACGACACTACTAATGAGTGACAATTTACAATGTTGCTTTTGCAGTGTTTCTGTTTTATATCTGCACAGTTTTTCTGAATTATTCTGGAAAGTAAAACATGTTTTAGTAGTAAGTTTTGTGGTATAGCCTTTTCCGTAGCACAACAATACGTTACAGCACAGTACTTTCTTCATCACGGCAATAAGCGTAATAACTAAGATATCTAAACGCAAATCATTTCACTTTTGTTTATCATGTGGTAAGTACATTGGCTTCTGCAGAACTTAGCTTTCGGAGGACAATAACTACGACACTTCCACAGAGATTATCTTACAGCAAGACGCACATTTAGTGCTACAGGACATGTATTTGAGTGATTAATTTTGTGCTTAAATCATTTATTTTTAAAGATATTTGAAGTACAATAATAGAAAGGTTTTCCGTAATACATTTCATTCAATTGTTGTAATCTGTAACACCTGAGGGTATAATTACATTAATCCTCAGGGGGGTACTAGCTTATTTTGTGCACCATGTGTGTGGCAAGCACAAGGAGCTCTAGCTAATATGGTATTTGCTTATACAACTTTACACATCGGTACCATATTCCTCTAACACACAAATTACACAGCTATCTGATCATTTAACTGAGAGATAAACATTTCTTTTTACTACATCAGTGACAAATGTTTACGCAGTTACACAGTTGGGTAACTTCACACTTATGAAATTGTATTTTGTCTGTACTTTGTGAACTGTTCATATTTTTTCGGAACCATTGTGATACTATGAGAGCTTTGAATGATGTATTTGGTATGAGATCATGATTTTTAAAATACGTTTGAAGTAGATGAAACTACTGAAATGAACAGAGAATTTTTTTTAGGTTTTGAAATTATTGCAGAAAGCTATGACGATTTTGAGATTTGACTGAGGTGTTTTGATGTTATTTTTACAACGATGATGTTTATTATGCTATTGAGGTATGTTTATGATCAATAAGCTGATGCTATATGAGGAATTTGATTATGCTATGAGTTTATTATGATGAAATATTGAAGTGTCGTCGCAAGACTGATGTGTCGACGAATATATATGTGTGTAATAAGGTAAGGAGTAATGAATAGTGGTTAGGGACTCTGACTTGTGAAAAAGGATGTTGGAAACCAAGAATCGTACTTTAAGAGTTATGAAATGTGTGTAAATGCGTGAATGTATCACAATGCCGGCGAAAATTTTTTGGACACTGTTATATTCATAAGATTTTGTTTCTACACATTTGCAACGCAAATTCTCGACCTGTGAAATTTTGTATATGAGACTGTCACTGTAGCGGAAACTGCTGTCGTAAATATTTCGGTAAGAAAGTTAAGTGACCACCTTCACGTAATGCGTCGTGGGCACCCAGCTGCGCGAAAGACGCGTGGAATAAAACCATTAGTGTGTGCCTTTCAGAGGCACAGGTGGAGAAAAAAAAAAGGAGGCCATTATCCTCGCTATTGACATTCCTTTGTAGAAAGCATCATAAATACGACACTCTCAAACTTGAAAACATGATTACACTGCAGAGTTCTTAATTTATGATATTTACTGAAATGAAATGATGAGAAACATTTCATGTCTATTGTCTTGCTAGTTGAAAGATTGTTTACTGCATTATGAAATGCCATATGGCTAGTGAATGATGTTTCACGCCTTGCTTTACCTATTTTGTTTAATATCTAGTTTCTAGCTGCACTACAGCATTGGTTATTATAAAATTTAATATATGTACTAATATCACTATTTTCTGTCTACAGACCCAGTAAAGAATACATTTATGATGTACTTTCTTAGAAAAGAGAGCAGAAATAGACATTTCCCTTCACAGGAATTGCATAAATAATTTTTAATGACTTGGTAACTTTCTTGCAGAGTAAGTTTTTGTGATGCATCACTCTAGTGTTAAGATGTGACATAGGTGTTAAACATGGCCATTTTTACTGTAATATTTTTCCTGCTTAAGCTTTGTCATATCTAGATATAAGTTATTGCATTTGCTGCTGCTGTTTGCCAGGCATAATGTTACTGAATTTGACTTTGTATTACGCTGTTAAACCAGTTTTACTACGGATTTATTTTTCTTGTTTGCTGCACAGTGCCTTATATTAGTTGTAATATTGCAATTGCTTTGCCAATTTCCATTTTTTTGTCATTGCTGTTTGTGTTAATTTGTTATGTGCTGCTGCATTGCCCCGTCCCTTGGTATATATATCTGAGCTCAGTAGATTTAAGTTAGCTTAAGAGGGGGTAGACTATATAAGAAACTAACTATGATGGATTGGAAGAAATGCATTGAGAAGCTATAAGAAAATGGGTTGGCCAAAAAAAGTAGTGTACAGTGGAGAAAAACTATTTTTGAAAAAGGATGTGAACAGAATACAGAAAGCATGCTTGGATAGGACTTTTTTTTTGGCTGGAGCAAATGTCAAAATAAGAGGAACGATCTATGGAATGAAGTTTTGGGTCGGACTGCAGTACCAAATGTTACACTGAAAACAAACCCTGTCCTTTCCTTTTGTGTTATCCCACTATGTGTTTGTGTACCCTTGTGTATTTGTTTTCTTCCTGTCTCTGTGTAGTTTCATAGAATTTTTTCTTCTTCTAATACTAAGATACATCCACTATGATGAGGAATACTGTTATCCTCAAATAAAATTGGCATTAATAATATGTTATTTACCTTGTTAATATGCTTAGACATTATTTGTTCTGTTTTGTTTTAATGCTCATGTGTAAAGTTGATGTTTCAAAAGTTATTCTGATCTTTTATGTATGTACTCATGTTATAATTCCTGTAACACTGATGTATATGTTATTTTGATTCTTTTGTAAAGCCTGTACTACAAATGTTATCTGTATTGTTATGTTCTTTAATGATGTATTTTGTACCTTAGTAATTGTATTCTTATGTTATAAAATTGTAATTGACACTAGTTCATCATATTATTAACTTGTAAGTTCCATTTCACTGCACACGTTTCTGTTTGTCATAGTATATGGACAATATGTGAGAAGCAGGAACTGTTCGTGTTTGCACTTGTGTTAATAATTCAGCAAGGGACTGGATAACAGCATTGCTGGTTCTAATGACAATTCCAAAAAACTTTGTGAGAGCACAAGTGGTGGTTATGGACTTGCTATATTATCTGCAAGACTCTTCAATGGTGATTGTGCACCTGCACAGTCACAACAAATGGCTGCTGGCCATCTCTACAAGGACTACAGTGGGTCTGCATCTTTGATGACCCACCAGTACCATTATCTCTACAAGGACTACAGTGGGTCTGCATCTTTGATGACCCACCAGTACCATTATTTCTACAATGACTGCAGTGGGTCTGCACCTCTGGTGCCCACCAATACCGTAATCTCTACCAGGACTACAGTGGGTCTGCTCTGTGATGACCTACCTACCAATATTCTTCAAAACGTCGAATGACTCTGCTGTGGGTTTGCTCTGTTGTGGCCCATTACCTGTCAGCATGTCAAGAGTCAGCACTGTCTTTCCATTGGAAGGACAACACTACTTCTTCAAGACTGCATGGAAATCCACTACTTCCGTGTGCATTGTCTTTTACTGCTCAGACTTTGAGAAAAGAAACGGCAGCTTTACTGTGATGAATGATCAGGTCTGTCTTTATGGACTGTGAGAAAATTTTAGCTTTTGACCAACATTGTATTAATAAGTTTGTGCATTTGATTTATTTGTTATTGTAATTATGAAAAATTTTTTCAAATCTGTATTGGCCACTGCCCAAAACAATTTGTAAAATTTTTTGTGGGGAGCATGGGGGCTATGTATGTAGAATGTATAGGTTTTTTTTATTGGTAACGCCACATAGCTCTCTGTATGAAAATCACTGGCTGTGCTGTGTGCAGTCTGTGGCTGGTTTGCATTGTTGTTGGCTATTGTAGTGTTGGGCAGCTGGATGTTAACAGCGTGTAGCGTTGCGCAGTTGGAGGTGAGCCGCCAGCAGTGGTGGATGTGAGGAGAGAGATGGAGTTTTGAAATTTGTAATACTGGATATCATGAACTGCTATATACATTATGACTTTTGAACACTATTGAGGTAAATACATTGTTTGTTCTCTATTAAAATCTTTCATTTGCTAACTATGCCTATCAGTAGTTAGTGCCTTTCGTAGTTTGAATCTTTTATTTAGCTGGCAGTAGTGGCGCTCGCTGTATTGCAGTAGTTCGAGTAACGAAGATTTTTGGTGAGGTAAGAGATTTGTGAAACGTATAGGTTAATGTTAGTCAGGGCCATTCTTTTGTAGGGATTTTTGAAAGTCAGATTGCGTTGCGCTAAAAATATTGTGTGTCAGTTTAAGCACAGTCATGTATAATTGTTCTAAGGGGACGTTTCAACCTATGGCAGCGCCATCTAGCGGGCCAACCATAGCGCCATCTGGTTTCCCCCTTCAAGCTAGACGAGTTTCGTTCTTTGTAGTTTTTTCGTTTGATGCTTATTTCGTGAGATATTTGGCCCGGTCACTATCAATGGACCACCCTGTAAATAGCGACGCAATTACAGGACAAGCAAAGTGATCCTTCCACTGAGTTAAAATGTTATAGGTGTGAGCGTGTAGGCCACAGTCGGAAGCAGTGCTGCGTGGTCTTATCGAAACAGGAAACTGAATGATCAAGGATTTGGGAGGGTTCGTTAAATATCGAAGGGGCTTCGAAACCACCTGGCAGCCTTCAATAATGGTTCAAATGACTCTAAGCACTATGGGACTTGAGGTCATGAGTCCCCTAGAACTTAGAACTACTTAAACCTAACTAACCTAAGGACATCACACACATCCATGCCCGAGGCAGGATTCGAACCTGCGACTGTAGCAGCAGCGCGGGTCCGGACTGAAGCGTCTAGAGCCGCTCGGCCACAGCGGCCGGCTGGCAGCTTTCGCATCAAAACTTAATGCTACGAAGACATAAGCTGAGGGTGAATGTTGCTTAGTTGGCGTAATACATAGGGTAGAGTCAAATTTTTATTGGAGACGGCGGCTCATGTGTCAGTGGCGAATCTGAAAAAAAAACCATGTGTGAAATCTTATGAGACTTAACTGCTAAGGTCATCAGTCCCTAAGCTTACACACTACTTAACCTAAATTATCCTAAGGACAAACACACACACCCATGCCCGAGGGAGGACTCGAACCTCCGTCTCGACCAGCCGCACAGTCCATGACTGCAGCGGTTGAGACCGCTAGGCTAACCCCGAGTGGGGCGAATCTGGACATCTTATGCTGGAGGAGAATGAATTCTCCGCATTATACGTTATATAGAATAGGAAACAATGGACTGGCATCATTAGGCTCAACGTTGTCCAGTTTTACATTGGAGATAAACGTTTTCGAGGAAATATGGAAGAGTTGCCCCAAGTGTGTGAGGGTTGCTTAAATAAACATCACACAAAATGATATTTCGCAGCACGCTGGCGAACTCAGTGGGACATTGATCGAGATGGGAGTGACCACTTCGAATGATACACTGTTACAAGGGTCTCCTGTTATGAAAGTAGAACCGAGTAAACTTCATATACAATCTTTTGCTCAGTTCTCTGATAATGAGCCGGACCGCACAGGGAAACTACTCTGGCTGAATGCGGGTATCGACCTACCAAGTAATATTTCGTGTGTGATAGAGCCATTGGAATACAATAGCGAATTAGATACTTCACATTGTTCCATGCGTAGGAATGTAAGTGAATGGAGAATATATACTTCCAGTAAGTGTGGATAATTTTGGCACTGACTAGGTGGTTTTGGCAGAAGTGCTATTAGTTGCCCGTTTTGACGATTTGGATGAGAGCAATTTTCACAGGACCTCTGCTGCAAACAAATCATTCGTAGAAAGTAAAGCATTTGGAGTAAGAAGGTAGAGTAGCTATGGAGAAACTGTCTTTGCGAATTCTTCATAACGTGCACCCATTGTCAGTGACACCCATTACAAAACACAGAATACCTACTAGCGACAGATTCCCGGTTTACAGGAAACCATATAGAATACCTTAACATTTGCAACCAATAATAGAGAAGCTCATCAGTCAACACCGAACGATGGCTTTATAGAAGCGAGTAATAGTTCCTGGGGAGCACGAGTTGTCATTGAGCCTAGAAAATCTTTGCCCGGGACGAAGAAACACACCTTATGTTGACAATGTCGTTATTTAAATGCTAGAATAGTTACAGATGCACATCCTATACCGAATATTACAGAAACATGTGATGAGCTGGGAAAATGCAAGTATTTTTCAGCGATGTATCTCAAGCGTGGTTATCATCATTTTGGAGAAGTGATGGAGGACTAGACGAAGATGGCATTTCCTCTGAGGGCATTACCAAGGCCAATGCATGTTACTTGGGCTCAAGAATGCACTCGCCACATTTCAACAATTGTTACATGGGATACTGAGATGAATGAAGCCACGTCAGTTTCCTCCAAGAATCTGAAGAAGTGTTTAAAAAGTTGTGTTCAGCGTGCTAGCCAAGACGACGTAAATATAGATTCAAGACTGATATGTAGAGTGTGTGATTTCCTGCCACCACAAATTATGAAGCCGCTACAGTCGTTTTTAGAATTATAGACTTACTATAGGAAATTTGTGAGGGGATTTGCTGACGTGACATGTAGAGTGTGTGATTTCCTGCCACCACAAACTATGAAGCCACTACAATCGTTTTTAGAATTGTAGATTTACTATAGGAAATTTGTGAAGGGATTTGCTGACATCGTCAGACCGTTGACACCTTTATCAAAGAAGCATGTAAAATTTCGATGGACGGCTGAGTGTCAAACTGCATTCAAGAAATTACCAACGCCCTAACAACTAGTCTTTTATTACCCGAACTCTTACGGGACTTGGTAAGAATGTCTTCCAGGAGTAATGAGTGTGTTGGGTAGGGAAACTGCGAATGTAATTTGTGGACATGTAAGGTGAGTATGTTGGTGTCACGGAAGACGTGCGCGAGATAGTCCCTGCAGTCACACTATCATCTGTGCCCTCGGTGGCTTAGGTGGATAGAGCGTCTCCCATGTAAATAGGAGATCGGAGATCCCGGGTTCGAGTCCCGGTCGGGGCACACATTTTCACCTGTCCCCGTTGATATACATCAACGCCCGTCAGCAGCTGAAGGTATTAATATATACAATTCTAATTTCGTTCTAGACTGCTGCAGATCATCTACATCTACATCTACATCCATACACCGAAAGCCACCTGACGGTGTGTGGCGGAGGGTAGCTTGAGTACCTCTATCGGTACTCTCTTCTATTCCAGTCTCGTATTGTTCGTGGAAAGAAGGATTGTCGGTATGCCTCTGTGTGGGCTCTAATCTCTCTGATTTTATCCTCATAGTCACTTCGCGAGATATACGTAGGAGGGAGCAATATACTGCTTGACTCTTCGGTGAAGGTATGTTCTCGAAACTTCAACAAAAGCCCGTACCGAGCTACTGAGCGTCTCTCCTGCAGAGTCTTCCACTGGAGTTTATCTATCATCTCCGTAACGCTTTCGCGATTACTAAATGATCCTGTAACGAAGCCCGCTACTCTCCGTTGGATCTTTTCTATCTCTTCTATCAACCATATCTGGTATGGATCCCACACTGCTGAGCAGTATTCAAGCAGTGGGCGAACAAGCGTACCGTAACCTACTTCCTTTGTTTTCGGATTGCATTTCCTTAGGATTCTTCCAATGAATCTCAGTCTGGCATCTGCTTTACCGACGATCAACTTTATATGATCATCCATTTAAATCATTCCTAATGTGTACTCTCAGATAATTTATGGAATTAACTGCTTCCAGTTGCTGACGTGCTATATTGTAGTTAAATGATAAAGGATCTTTCTTTCTATATATTCGCAGCACATTACATTTGTCTACATTCAGATTCAATTGCCATTCCCTGCACCATGCGTCAATTTGCTGCAGATCCTCCTGCATTTCAATACAATTTTCCATTGTTACAACCTCTCGATAAACCACAGCATCATCCGCAAAAAGCCTCAGTGAACTTCCGATGTCATTCACAAGGTTATTTATGTATATTGTGAATAGCAACGGCCCTACAACAATCCCCTGTGGCACACCTGATATCACTCTTACTTCGGAAGACTTCTCTCCATTGAGAATGACATGCTGCTTTCTGTTACGTAGGAACTCTTCAATCCAATCACACAATTGGTTTGATAGTCCATATGCTCTTACTTTGTTCCTAAAACGACTGTGGGGAACTGTATCGAACGCCTTGCGGAAGTCAAGAAACACTTCATCTAGCTGGGAACCCATGTCTCTGGCCCTCTGTGTTTCGTGGACGAATAGCGCGAGCTGGGTTTCACACGATCGTCTTTTTCGAAACCCATGCTGATTCCTACAGAGTAGATTTCTAGTTTCCAGAAAAGTCATTATACTCGAACATAATATGTGTTCCAAAGTTCTACAACTGATCGACGTTAGAGATATAGGTCTATAGTTCTGCACATCTGTTCGACATTACTTCTTGAAAACGGGGATGACCTGTGCCCTTTTCCGATCCTTTGGAACGCTACGCTCTTCTAGAGACCAACGGTACACCGCTGCAAGAAGGGGGGCAAGTTCCTTCGCGTAATCTGTGTAAAATCGAACTGGTATCCCATCAGGTCCAGCGGCCTTTCCTCTTTTGAGCGATTTTAATTGTTTCTCTATCCCTCTGTCGTCTATTTCGAACCTACCATTTTGTCATCTGTGCGACAATCAAGAGATGGAATTACAGTGCAGTCTTCCTCTGTGAAACAGCTTTGAAAAAAGACATTTGGTATTTCGGCCTTTAGTTTGTCATCCTCTGTTTCACTACCATTTTGGTCACAGAGTGTCTGGACATTTTGTTTTGATCCACCTACCGCTTTGACATAAGACCAAAATTTCTTAGGATTTTCTGCCAAGTCAGTACATAGAACTTTACATAGAACTACAATGGTGTCTGTTCTTTTGGGCATGTCCGAAAGACTGACAGAGGTTGCCAGCTATTCGAAACGCAACCACAGAAGAAGAATTCATGATGGACTGCCAGGTAGGACAATGAAGTTTCTGCCATGCATCGCGCAACTTGCGGCGTTAAAAGAAGAAGTATTAAAATAAGCTCACAGTCACATACTAGAAGGGCATGAAGGATGAAGAACAACAGATTGCAGCACAGCTGAACGATACTGGTGGAGGAGGCAGAGACAGGAAGTTCACCAGTACGTGAAGTATTGTATGCCATGTGCACAATGTCCTGATTTAAGCCATCAAGTACCACTTCAAAATTTACTGGAGGTATCTACTCCATTTGAAATTGTGGTAATGGCCATCATGGGTCAATTTAACCAAACACTGAACGGCAACTACTACATATTAAGTATCAAAGACCACTTTTTGTGTTAACTTGTGATGAATGCCATTCTGAACCAGCAAGCGACTACTGTAGCACAAGCAATGGTGAATAACAGATCACTGATGACGGTGTCACTGACACAATAATAATGGACCAGGACACGAACTTCACGTCCAGACTAAGCAACTATGTCATCCGTAGCAAATCTCAAAACTAAAAACTAGTACTCTGCACTCGCAAGCAAACAGGTGCGTTGGGTACACTCATCATGCCAGGAGCCATTGAGCAAGAAGGCATATTGAGAGTGCAAGAGCACTCACTCAGGACGCTGACAAAGTGGAATACGCCAGCCAGCACCTCTGAAAGTTGAATTTGTGAATTCTTACAGCTTCAGAAAGGCTTCTGAAGGAACTGACTAGACAGGGAAACTTCACTGTATCCAGGTGCGTGCAGTATGCTGCGTGATGCAGTGTACGCCAGGAAATGACTTCGAGACTGAGAACACCACAAGATAAAGCAGCCATCTGCCTTCCACTAACTTTGCTGCCAGTAGCTGCAGGCCCCTGCCTGAGCTGAAGTCTTCATGTGTGGCCAGCTGGGTGCCTCCACTCTGCTAAGTCTCCTGCTGTATGACTATCATTTATTGACGGTCACCTCCCTGGTGGGCCATCAGTTCGAGGCTGGGCTGATTTGCTGACCAGCTACATCGTCGCTGTCATCCGGATTGTGCAGGTGTGCATTGCTGCTGACCGTAGCACCAGGGTGGGCGTGTGCTGTTGTCTTCTATCGTACTGGGTACCATGGCTTAAACACCGTTTATGCAGATGTGATACCGCAGTGGCCTTGAAGCGGCCGAGACATAAGAAGCTGACTCTCCCATCCACGATTTATGTGGCTGTTGGAAGGAAAACTCTTTTAATTGGACCGGCTCCATCAGTTGCATGTTGTCACCAGATATCGTCTTCATCCTGGGCACCAGCGTAGTCATTAAGTTATTGATTCATAGCCACAAACTGTAAATGTTAGCCATATTGCAGTATTTTATAAAGCCCAAATCCTTTAAAACAAAAACACATGCTTAATTATGATTAAAAGCGCAGTTAGATTTAGGAAAAAATATAAGATACTCTGTCCAAGAATGACATAAACTCATTACCATTTACTATATGCTATCACCTGTAACACTAAAAATAATTACAAATAATGCAAACTGCAAAAAAATAAATGAATCTATAATAAAGAATAATAAATGTAAGAACTTAGGCTATGAAGAGCACGTGATATTCTAGCTGGCACGGAAAAAAGTCCTAGAAATCAATTTCTCACTGCACCTAATGATGGAGACATATTACATGTTCGAAAAATGGTGTCCTCTTGACACAGTGAACCGGCAGTACAACTGACAGTTGGATCAAAAATTATAGCTGCAAACCACTATGCCATCTTTATACGATTCGTAGTCTTATCCCATAACACACGACTCTCCTGTAGTAAAGTAATACATTCTTCTGTCTCAATATCAACATTAACAGTATAACGAAAAGAATAGTTCATAAGTTGATACTCACCATGTAGCAGAGATGCTGAGGCGCAGAAAGGCACAACAAAAAGACTGTCGGAAAGTCAGCTTTGGGCCAACAAGACCTTTGTCAAAAATATACTAAAAGCACACACACACACACATATATATATATATATATATATATATATATACGCACACGTAAACGCAACTCACACACACATGACTACAGTCTCCAGCTTTATATATATACGAGGTGCGACAATAAAGTAATGAGACTGATGTGAAAAAAATGTTGCTTACCGTTTCAGTAAAGTTTAGTGTTGTCTCCTTCAAAGTAGTTCTCTTCTGATTGCACACTCTTTTTCCAGCGCTTCTGTCATTGATGGTAATATTTCTGGAACTCGTCTTCTGTAAGATCCTCCAAGACCCTCGTCACAGCTTTTTGGACATCTTGTGTTGTTCGAAAAAGGTGTCCCTTGACCGCCGTTTTGACTCTTGGAAACAGAAAAAAGTCGCACGGAGCGATATCTGGTGAATAAGGTGGCTGTGGTAGTGCTGAAATTTGTTTTGAGGTTAAAAATTGCTGTACTGACAGAGCAGAGTATGGGGTGGCGCATTATCGTGATGCAGAATCCAATTATCAGCAATGTTGGTATGGACACGAAGAACTCTTTTACGGAGTCTTTCTAAAATTTCTTTGTAGTAGTATTGGTTAACTGTCTGTCCAGGAGGCACCCACCCTTTATGAACAATTCTCTTGGAATCAAAGAAGCACATAAGCATGCATTTCACTTTTGACTTTGACATGCGAGCTTTTTTTGGTCTGGGCGAACCCTTTGAGCACAATTGCGAACTTTAGCGTTTTGTCTCTGGATTGCACTGAAAAACCCAACTTTCATCATCAGTGATAACACGTCTCAACAATTCTGGATTGATTTCCGTTTGCTCTAACAGATCTGCTGCCACATTTTTCCGTTTTTCTCGCTGTTGTGGTGTGAGGTTCTTGGGGACCATTTTTGCACAAATCTTTCTCATACCAAGATCTTCAGTTATTATTAGACGAACTGTTTCTCGATTGATGTTCAGTTCTTCTACAATAATTTTCACGGATAATCTTCGATCAGATCGTACGAGTTCACGCACTCTGGCCAAGTTGACATCCGTCTGTGAGGTTGATGGTCGTCTACTGCTGTCTTCATCTTCACTAAACATTTTATGCCAATTAAAAACTTGAGCTCTTGGCATAACCTCCTCTCCAAAAGCCTTCTGAAGCTTACCGTAAGTTGTCGTCGCGTTTTCACCCAATTTAACGCAAAAAGAAATGGCATACCGTTGCGCAATATTATGCGGTTCCATTTCCGTGACGAGAGACACAAACACGTGTTAACTTATTACAGCACAACTCACGACTGAGCAGTTGCATCGATGTTCCACTTGGAGTAGAAGCAGCTTATAGACCAAGGTCAAATATATTGTTCCTAGGCAAGCCTGCAGGCTTGCACATCTTGCAAAGAAAATCAGTCTCATTACTTTACTGTCGTGTGTGTGTGTGTGTATGTTGTCTGTTTCTGACGAAGGCCTTATCGGTCGAAAGCTAACTTTCCGACAGCCTTTTTTGTTGTGCCTTTCTGCGACTCAGCATCTCCGCTATATCCTTTTCGTTATAATGTCAATATCAGCATTCATTTTCACACTAAAGGACCGTACACATAATAAGGAATGAAAATAGTAACGCAGTTTGTTGTTTGACAACTGGTCGCCCTACGACCTTCATCACATTGTTAGGAGACTTTATTGCTAGCAGCACAGTGCCTTGTTCGACCACTGGTCCCCTTTCTCTTTTCGCACCATTGTTTGAAGACCTCATTGTTTGCAGGCCAATACAGGCAGACAAAGCAGTCCTGTCGTACAGCTGCAGGCCTTTGCAATGTACAGTCACTGAATGGCAGTTGCTGTATTCCGGTCACTGGGTGTAGTGTATGGAACTGAAAACTTCTACTTCCGCCGCGGACAATCGACAAGCCGGCAATTTTCTGTTCGGGAAGAAGACAGGCGTGTGTCACCTGACTAAAGCTCAGTGCCGGGCTCCCAGCAGTCTCGACCGGACTCGTGACCGGCGCTTGTGTTGGCTGCGTCCGTCCTCGTTGGCCTCAGCTATTTCGGACAGCACGCGCATGACCGCTGTCGATGTGTTGATGTGGAGTGGTCCTCTTGGCGCCGTGCCTCGCTAGTGTAGGAGCGCGCAGCTGAGCTGGGGCGCCCACTGAGAGGTGTGGCTCTGGATGCCAGCCAGTGGCAGACGCCGTATAGCTCTGCTTACGCACTGCAGCCAGCCATTCATGGGTGTTTCGTCATGCTGCAGCAGTGTTATAAACTTACCGTGTAAGGTGGCAGGCAAATCGAACACCTTCCATGAAAACCCTGACATGATAAACAAATCCAGTAGTATGTCACATAGCTCCGAATAAATCGTGACATTAAATTAACTAAAGTAATACGAGTAACGAGTGAGCAAATGGAATACCACAGACTAACACAAGAATGCCTAAATGCATGTCATACCTTCCCACCGTGAGACAGACGCAGTTCCGTTCCGAGGGGAGAAACGAGAACAGAAGCCGAGAGCAGAACCGTGTTAAGCTAGAAGGCCCTACGATAAGGGACGGACACCCACGTCGCCAGCTAACCACCAGGACCACCCCCCAGTCCATGTTAAAAGCTAGAGCCCTCCAAAAGAACAGTATATATCTTACGATAACACAAAAAGGGCCACACCAGCCGCAAGTTTTAGCGTGAGACTATTTCGCGTCTCTGTTACGTTGCAAACCTAAAAAACATTGCCCCACCACGAAAAGTAACAGCTAGGACCACCCCCCCAGCCCATGTTAAAAGCTAGAGCCCTCCAGGAGAACAGTATAGATCTTACGATAACACAAAAAGGGCCACACCAGCTGCAAGTTTTAGCGTGAGACTTTTTCGCGTCTCTGTTACGTTGCAAACTTTAAAAACATTGCCCCACCACGAAAAGTATAACGTTTCTCATTGGATGGACAGAATTTTTTTAGGCGGAGCTTAAGGTTAACATTGAAACCCTGATTGGTCAGATGAAAACACAGCCAGACAGTTTTTTTTAAACCAACTTCGGTAAATTGTAGTAAGGAGAAGTTGGGAAGGAAATGCTTTGGAGACGGCGAGCTGGATGGAGCTGCGCCGGCAGCCGGCCGCCAGCCCCTGACGAACACCGACAAGGTACTGAACGCACCCAATGCTGCATTTTTGAGTGCATAAGGCTTCACTCAGAATAGCAGAAGTCTCATCTGTTACATCCCCTTTTTACGTAATACTAGTGTCGATCGTCAATTGAAGCTCACGGTATTCACATTTGCTACGTAAGTTAAAATCTGAAACGCGATGATTTTTCTGTTATATAATTATTGAGAAGCCACATCAGCCACTGTAATTTAGGACAAGTTAGATAAGTAATTAAAGATAAATGAGGGTCACTGTAGTCCATTTTGATAGTTTTCTCTTTTGTGAAACTTAATTTAAACCTAGATTATAGATGTGATATGGCATAGGTCATCCTTCGATCCATTGTAGAACGTGGAAACCCATTCAGGGAATATTCGTTCACATTTTTGTTGAACGCAGTTGGTTTTTATCATCCTGTATTAAAAAATTTCCTTTTATCAATAGTGCAATTTATAAACAATGTTTTGTGAGTAGAATAAAATTTCCAGTGGTAAATTTAGCTGCTTTTTAGACGGTATTTTACCAGCTAACTTAAAATAGGAAAGCCTTGAACCCCTTCCACTAAATTTAGTTAGTATTAAGATTCTTTTACAGGGAGTGCAGTGGAGCTGACGCTGAAGTCATTAAGTATTTGGTTATTTCATCGCTAGTCTCGCTGAACTCTTCTGAACTCTACATGTCATGTGTGGTGGCGTGTCCTTACTAGCAACAAGTCCCAGGTTCAAACTAGTCAATTCCCTAAAAAACACGTTCAGAGCGTCGTTGAGCGAAAGTGGTAGGGAGACACGACACAGAACAACAGACACCACGCAGAATGTTAGAGAATGGCGACCCTGTCAGGATGGTAAAATACCATGATTGAAGGGCGACCACATGCCTAACTAGGTCAGAAAAATATCCTGTTGAAAAATTTTCGTAATAATTTTTTTTTAAGTTATAAATAGTCGAAAACAGTAGCTGCAGCGATAGATTGTAAGAAAGTATTCAATAGAATGTGAGTCATTCTAGCAGAGACAATAGCATAATTAAGTTATGAATTTTAATATTGTTAGAATTAAGTTTTCTCTCCAATGCAAGCGCACAGGTGGCGGATACATCGTTGACAAGTTGGTTCTGACCTAACAAGTAAGTGAATGGATTGTCAAGTCGTGTGCAAAAAGTTTATGAAACGCTTGAGATCGTATGAGCGCATGTTGACGCGAAGTAGGGCGCGTGAATTGCTTTTAAAACAGAAAATAAGGGATTCGGAAAGATTAGCAATGGCAGATCGAGACGTTGACCGAATTGAGGTAGAGACCCAACATGAAGACGGACAGAGAATAGAGGACAGTACAACAGAGGATGCAGTATCGCGAGAAATAGTTCAGATAACGCACCATAACGAGGATAATGTACGTCAAGGCATAGAAAACATAAGTCAGCATACGACAGAGGAACAGGAAAGTAGAGAGACAGCCGATGAGGATTCTAACTAGCGTCTTGAATACGTAGAACCCATAGTACAAGTAATCAGAGCTCCCTTACCACAGACTACAAGGAATTCGAGCAGAAACGTGTCACCACACAGTTCAATGCAATCGGTTGCAAACCAACACTTGGGCGAAAACACAGAGCGTAGGACGTCGGAAGAAAACGCAATAGGACCCACTAATCTGGCAGAATTATTACAATTAATGACGGAAACCATGACAAGACAAAATAAAGAAATTGCGAATCAAATTAAAATTCAGAATGCAGAAACGACGAACCAAATTGCAGAAATCACGAGACAAATGCGTGAGATTAAAGGACAAAACAAAAAAATTCAGTTACACCTAAGTCATATTGAAGACGAGGCAAAAGAATCTCGAGAAGTGATAGGAAACTTAAAGGTCACAATCAATTGAGAACAGACATTGACAAGGTACAAGCGGACGTACAAACATTGCGTAATGACACTCAGGACGAGATAAAAATATTACGTAACAACACTCAGGGAGAAGTCAAGAAACTAGAGAAACAGATAAACGTAATTACTAGACAAGCAGCAGGTACAGCGCGTGAAATTGTTGAAAACAGTTCGTTACGCAAACGTATCACAAAAGCAGCGCTGAAAAGATATGATAACCGCATAGTCAAAATAGAAGCGCAAACGAAGCAACAATTTCAGAAATTGCGAACAGAGCTGTTACAAACTATCGAAGAGCATAGTGAACAATATCGAACAAGCACTGAGTCTGCAGCCACATCCGTATCTGTAACAGCACCGAAAGAACCAGCAATTAACGAAGATATTACGCATTTTTGATTCCAATCACAGACGGAAAATAACGTAAGAAACACGTTTCGAATTCTTGATGAACAAACGGCACCACTAACACATGCAGAACCACGAATGTATGTTTCAAGACAGTTTGGATCGTGCAATGAAGCGGCAAGGCTAGCCAGACAAGATACCGAACCAATACCTGACAATGGAAAGCCAGGTCGCGAAGAGTACAGTGCAATGCATTCAGCTACACGTTCACAACCGATGGAAGAAAATTATTGCTCACCACTCCAACGATACTACGCAAGAGTACGCGAAAGTTACAGTGGACAATATCCAATGGATCTACCACAACCGGAAAGAACGACGGGAGAAATGATAAGAAACAAAAGTGGCGAAGAATCGCGAATTTCATATGGAACTATGACGAAGTACGACAACGATCATTTCCTCACCGTCAGAAAATTTCAACACTTTCGAGAAGGAAACTCATTACATCCAGGAACATTTATTGATCAATTCCGAGTAGGATTACCAGAACACTGGACGCTAGCACACAAATTAGACTTTATATGTGCACACATGTCAGGAACAGTCGCAGAAACCATGCAGAACGTTGCAGCGACATGCCGATCGTACGAAGATTTCAGAGAGAAGTTTCTCTCACGATATTGGTCCAGCGAAGCACAGAACAGAGTGAAGTACGATTTATTACAGAACCCATATTTTGAAAATGAGAAGAGTCCCGTGAAATTTTTCGAATTAATGGCAAAGAAAAATCAATGCTTAGATGTACCATACAGTGACGAAGAGTTGATTAAATTATGCGCGATGAAGTTACCATTGAAATACCAGCAATCATTAGTAGCTCGCGGAGGCAATGACGTCGAAGCATTTAAAGGTATTCTAAGGGAACTAGAGATCATATTTTCGGAAGATAACGCAAGAAAAAGACGAAGCGCACGTGAAAACGAAAGTAAAAAGCAGTGGAATCCACCAGACACAGTACGAAGAAACAATAATTACGAACCACGTGATAACTTCGCACCAAGAAACGACAATAGATTACAACAAAGAACCGGTTATGGATTTAGAAGAGAATATGGCAATAACTATGATTCACCCAGGAACGGCAACAATTATTACAGAGGGAATAACGACAACCGGAACGGATATTGGAGCGCCAATAGACCGACAAATTATCAACAAAGAAACCAATATCAACAAGCGGAGCAAGAAAAGAGAATACAGATAGAAGAGGTGGAGGTAAGACCACCAAACCCCGAAAAACGTTCGAATTGACAGCTAAGTGTCCATGCCAAAGAGAATGACGCACCGACCCAGGACAATTGCAGCACCTTGAACAGAGAAGTAAATACCTTATCACGAGAAGAGAAGAAGGAAGAAACAAAACCGCAGGGACCAGATGAAAACGAAGACAGGAAAATAGCAATATCGTGTTGGGACGAAATTAATTGGGAGAATACTGACGAGGAAGATGAATTACCAGAGGCATGCACAACGAATGTAGGAAGAAAGGACGAAGTAATGAGTATTGCAGAGCTATTTGTGATGGAAACCAGGGAAAGCGAATTCAATGAGGATAATGCGCAGTCGACAGAAGTTGAAAATAAGTTACTAGTGGGCACACAACCCAACGTATATAATAAAGGAAGTTATGAAGTGATAATTAGAGCATTTAGATGCGATTATGTGGAAGTAGCGACGAAGAAGGAGAAGATAGACGAGGATGAGGAAAAAGTAAAGGATGTTGAAGAAAGCGTAAATGAAGGAAGAAATAGAGAAGAGGAAATAAAAGAGAGAGAAGTAGCAGTCGAAGCTTATCCTACAGGAAGTTCGAATTCACAAGGGAAATTCCTGAAAAGACTCATGTATGATTCAGTGGAGGATTCGTTGATGCAAGAAGAAGAAGAACAGAACCAACCCTTTCAAATTCAACCAATTGTGAAGGCCATGGTAAAGCATATCCCAGTCAATATTGTAATTGATAGCGGAAGTGAACTGACTGCGATCTCAGAAAATTTACTCATGCAGTGTAATGCCAATGAGGAATTGCCAGTTCTGAAAACACGTAAGATTAAAGTAAGAGGTCCTATTAGAAACAATTCTGCGGAAGTTACGAGACAAACAAGGTTAACTCTTTCATGTCAAGGTAAAAAGATCGAAGCCAACTTTGTGATTATACCTAAACTAACTGTAGATTTGATTATAGGTGCAGATTTTTTAAATGAGAGACGAGCGATAATAGATATGGGGAAAGGTAGAGTAACATTCGGGAATGTCACACTTCTCTTTGAGCAAAAGCTAAAATTAGAAGAAATACCAGTTATAAACAAACAATTAAGAATGATGCGAGATAAAGAGGATGAAGAATTAGAATGGTATGCACAAAAGGGGGAATCGCCTCAACTCATGTTAGAAGTCCATAAAGAAATCGACGAAAAAATTGCAAGAAGTTCAAGGTATTTCGGAACACAGTAAAAGAGAATTAGAGGGTATTTTACGAGATAAAGCAGAGATATTTTTTCCTAAGACAGGCAGTATAAACACTTTCAGTACAAGTTTGAAGTATAATAGCACAAACCATTTAGAGTGCCACCCTATACAATCCCATTAAGCTACAGGAATAAAGTATTCCAGGAGATATCTAAAACGTTAGATGATGATATTATTGAACCAGCTACCTCCACATATAACAGCCCGATCCATATTGTACAAAAACGAGATGGGAGCATCAGGTTAGTGCTTGATTTCAGACAGATCAACACAATCATCATGAGCAGCGTTTATTAGGGGATTTAATACTATACTCAGTCCTGAAATTTTACAAAAAATTACTTGTTATGTTGATGATGTGATTGTAGCAGAACCCTCTTGGGAACATCACGACACATTACATCTGTTTTTACAGATCATGAAAGAGCATGGGGTCACAGTAAATATAACAAAATCCAAATTTGGAAGGCGAGAGGTCAAATTTCTAGGACACATAATTTCAGAGAAAGGGGTAATGCCCGACCCAGAAAGACTAACAGCAACCAAAGAGTTCTGTACTCCATATAATAAGAAAACTCTCAGAGGATTTCTAGGTCTCACCAGATTCTATAAAAAAAATTATTTGGATCGACTCTCCCGCAACACCACGCCTATGTGCATTGACTGGAAAAAACACGCCATGGGTATGGGATCAACAAGCCAATGAAGAATTTTTAAAAGTGAAAAACGCACTAACAACAGCACCGAATTTAGCACATCCTGATCTAACACAAAATTTTTGTATGGCCACTGATACCGCGAAAACAGGTTTAGGAGTTGTTTTATTCCAAGAATACGAACAGGCAGGGCTAAGATCATGTAGAACAATTGCATTTGCCAGTCGTGCACTCACAAAAAGCGAGAAAACTATTCAGTCACGGAGCTGGAAGCATTGGCCATTGTATGGGGCTTCCAACGTTTTCGATACTTCCTATTCGGAAGAAGAACAAAAGTATACACTGACCACAAAGCATTAGAATTTCTGTTATCCGCCAAACTAACTCATGGGAGGTTAGCCAGATGGATGTTAATACTACAAGAATTTGACTTCACTATTACACACATACCAGGACCAGCGAATGTATTAGCAGATGCTTTATCACGATGTCAACAGGGTGCATCCAATAACATAGGTTTGGAAGCAGCAGAAGACCAGTTTACAATGTACTATATGAAACAAGTACCTTTCGAAAACTACATTACGACAGCATTGAAAATCATAGGCAAAGAACAGGACAAGGATCCCGAAATACTAGGAATCAAACACAAGTGGAGAAGTAAGGATTTTCCAGACATTCGACAGCACTATCTCGTAAAAAACAATGTTTTATTTTTTAGACGAAATGTTGCAACGAATGAATGGTTAATTTATATCCCAGATGAACTAATTAATAAGTGCATATGGTATACACATTTAAGTAATGGCCACTTTGGACCAAAGAAGTGCTCTTTATAACTAAAACAAACAAGCCATTTTCCTAATATGGAAAGATGAATTAGAACAGTATTAGTCAAATACAAAAAAATTATGAGGGCTAAACACATCACTTTCCAAACCAAACCACCTATGTTTCCAATAATCCCTAAAAAATTAAAACAAACAGCTGCAACAGATTTGACGGGGCCCCTCCCACGCATAAAAAATGGATATATTTTCATATTTGTCGTTTTGGAACTTACTTCTAAATATGTTACCTTGACACCATTAAAATGGGCAACAGGTCTTACTATAAGTAAAGCATTTATACACGATTTTCTCAGACAAGTAGGTCGAGTGGAACGAATAATTTCGGATAATGGCCCACAATACAAATCAGTGCGATGGCAGAACACGTTAAAACAACACAATATAAAACCCATCTACATATCTAAGTACAAACCTAGCGTAAATCCAGCAGACGATCTATGAAGGACATAGGCACTTTATGCCAATTATATGCAGGCAAAAGACACAACACTTGGGATATATACCTTAAAGATTTTCAAGAAGTAATAAATGGAATGCCACATAGCACTACACTACTACCTCCAGTTACCGTACTTAAAAATATTGAACCCCAAAACATAACCAGAGAAAATGTTAGATTTCTTATTGTACCACATAGACAGCACAAACAAGTCATAGCAACAGCACTCTCCAACACCAGAAAGGCAGCCATTAAAAGAAAAGAAAGAGGAGATAGAACAGCAATTAAAAGAACATTCTCAGTAGGCCAGAAAGTATTTGTAAAAACACATCATCTCTCCAGCAAACAGAAACACAAAATACATAAGTTTTACACTGCATACAAAGGACCTGACATAATTAGCCGAATTGCTCATGATAATGCTGTGGAACTAATGAACCCAAAAACAGGCAAAACCTTAGGACTTCACCATCTGAGCCATATCAAAAAGTTTGAAGATTAA
Source organism: Schistocerca cancellata (assembly GCF_023864275.1). Lineage (NCBI taxonomy): Eukaryota > Metazoa > Arthropoda > Insecta > Orthoptera > Acrididae > Schistocerca > Schistocerca cancellata. The sequence goes on along the minus strand of NC_064633.1, from coordinate 407,544,094 downwards.
TTTTGTTACTGGTAAATAATCAGCACAATATTTCAAGATTATGTTGCAGATAAGATCGTCAGGAGAAAGAAGAATAAAGAGAGAGGAAGGTGGGAAAAAGAAAGTAGTTTCAACAAAAACAAAACAAAAATAACACCAATAGTACCATAGATTAAGGTGAAGGGATAAAGCGTACATAGTCTAATAGCATGAAATACTAAAATGCTACACACCATGACACTACACAAAAATAAAAAAACGAATTTGAGGATTCTTGTAGAAGTTAAGACTCAAAATATCTTAGAATTGTAACATGGAAAGGGTGCCGAAATTTGTAAAGCTTTTTAAAAAGACATAAAACAATGTAGGTACTAGACATATGTTAGATGATTATAAGTAAAACTTTTTGTAAGAACCATTGTAAAAACTCCAGCAAAGACCAGATGCAACGACCCACAAGCTGCAACCAGAGAAGTATCAAGAAAGGAAAGGACATAATTAGCAAGACACAATTCCTACAAGGCAGAAGCGTCGAGAGAAGGGAAAGGACAGTGAGACCAACAAAGGGCACTTGCAAATCTACTGCTGAAGGGACCGGTGCAGGGACTGACAAGCAAACACCAGACTTTCACTGCTTGTAAACCCCGGGACGCCCCAACTCAGCGGAGCGAGCAAAAAATGGCCCGACGAAAAGACCGCTTGGGCAAGCCACCACTGGCAAAAATATGTGTAAAAGTCACACTACCGCTATTAAACAGCATGCTGATGCACGAAACTGAGGAAAACGTCCACAAAGTAGAAATGATATGTCCAAACAATTTATCAAACTGTTACTAAGAGGAGAACTTCAAAGCGACTAGTTATCAATAAATATTTCCATATCCTGCCCAGAGAAGAACCAAGAAGCAAGTAAGAAGCAGCGAAAAAGCAGGAAGAACAGAAGTTGAAGATTCGCAAGACTGAGACGAAGAAAGAAGATGGGTCAAGAATAGACAACATACCTTCCCAAATCCCTATCCTATTGTAAACTAGTCATCTGCGAAATATTACAACGAAAAACGACCACTTTCAGCGACACATAACGATGAATTTCACGCATACAAAGCCAGTAAACCACGAGATTCTGCACTCACAGCTGCATTCCATTATGGGACCTCCACAACAGCAACACACACTTGCAAAGCCAACAAGGAATGACGAACGAAGCTGTACATCAAATACTTGCCCACATCCATCTCACTCAAGTCCATCACCTTTGTGCAAAAAAATTCGCCAACCTCATGCTTAAACATTCATAGGATTGTGTGAATGTGTGAAATCAAATTATGTGATGTAGGAATTGTGCAAAAGAAATATGTGAAAAACTAAATAAATTAAGCACACCAGACAGCTAATAAACTACAAAATAAGAGTCATTGACTATGGACTTAAGTAAAAAATAGGCTATCGATAAAAATAAGTCATTAGTTCTGAAATGGACAGTATATAAAGAACAAAAGTAAGGCGTAATAAACACTAAAACTATATGTCACTTATTTTCTCCTCATAAAAATAAAAGAATAACTATATTTTACTTATTTTCTCCTTATAAAAACAAAGAATAAAAAATTATCTTGTTGGATGTTTTCCCTTTTCTTAACATTTGTACCATTTGTTAGGATAATAGCTAAATACTTGTGTATGAATATTTATTTGTCAAAGCAATTATTGGAAATAATTCTTATTTGTTAGTGTAAAAATGTTGAAATGAGTGTCTAGAAACAAAAACATTTTTCTTGTACATGATATTTAGAAAATGTGTTAGGAATAGATTTTACTTAATTACTACATTTATAAAAAAAATATTTCTAAGAAAATCGATGTGAAAGACTCCTCACTTTCGATAACAAACTTCTTAAAAAACAAACTTCACACTTAAATAAAGAAAGAAAATAATTAAAAAATAATAATTATAATAGAATAAAAATATTCTTCCCTTGTCAATATAAACATATTTTTGAGAATAATGTGGAAGAATATAAAAATATAAATTAGTAATACAAACTAGCATAGAACCAGAATAACATGGCTGAACAGTAGGCAACAAAATTTAGATAAAGGAATAATTTTTGACTGACTTAGACAATGATTCAGTCACTGCCTAAATTCAGTGCAAAAATTAAGTTCGAAGGGTGGTGATATGAAAGGTGTCAGGCAAATCCAACACCTTCCATGAAAACCCTGACATGACAAGCAAATCCAGTAGTATGTCACATAGCTCCAAATAAATCATGACATTAAATTAACCAAAGTAATACAAGTAACGAGTGAGCAAATGGAATACCACAGACTAACACAAGAATGCCTAAATGCATGTCATACCTTCCCACCGTGAGACAGACGCAGTTCCGAGGGGAGAAACGAGAACAGTAGCCGAGAGCAGAACCGTGTTAAGCTAGAAGGTCCTACGATAAGGGACGACACCCACGTCGCCAGCTAACCACCAGGACCACCCCCCAGCCCATGTTAAAAGCTAGAGCCCTCCAGAAGAACAGTATAGATCTTACAATAACACAAAAAGAGCCACACCAGCCGCAAGTTTTAGCCTAAGACTTTTTCGCGTCTCTGTTACGTTGCAAACGTTAAAAACATTGCCCCACCACGAAAAGTAACCGCCAGGACTAACCTCCAGCCCATGTTAAAAGATAGAGCCCTCCAGAAGAACAGTATAGATCTTATGATAACACAAAAAGGGCCACACCAGCTGCAAGTTTTAGCGTGAGACTTTTTCGCGTCTCTGTTACGTTGCAAACTTTAAAAACATTGCCCCACCACGAAAAGTATAACGTTTCTCATTGGATGGACAGAATTTTTGTAGGCGGAGCTTAAGGTTAACATTGAGACCCTGATTGGTCAGATGAAAACACAGCCAGACAGTTTTTTCTAAACCAACTACGATAAATTGTAGTAAGGAGAAGTTAGGAAGGAGTTGCTTTGGAGACGGCGAGCTGGATGGAGCTGCGCCGGCCGCCGGCTGCCAGCCCCTGACGAACACCGACAAGGTAATGAACGCACCCAATGCTGCATTTTTGAGTGCATAAGGCTTCACTCAGAATAGCAGAAGTCTCATCTGTAACATCCCCTTTTTACGTAATACTAGTGTCGATCGTCAATTGAAGCTCATGGTATTCACATTTGCTACGTAAGTTAAAATCTGAAACGCGATGATTTTTCTGTTATATAATTATTGAGAAGCCACATCAGAACACTGTAATTTACGACAAGTTAGATAAGTAATTAAAGGTAATTGAGGGTCATTGTAGTCCATTTTGATAGTTTTCTCTTTTGTGAAACCTAATTTAAACCTAGATTACAGATGTGATATGGCATAGGTCATCCTTCGATCCATTGTAGAACTTGTAATCCCATTCAGGGAATATTCGTTCACATTTTTGTTGAACGCCATGTATCATCCTGTATTAAACTATTTCCTTTTATCAATAGTGCAATTTATAAACAATGTTTTGTGAGTAGAATAAAATTTCCAGTGGTAAACTTAACTGCGTTTTGACGTTATTTTACCAGCTAACTAAAAATAGGAAAGCCTTGAACCCCTTCCATTAAATTTAGTTAGTATTAAGATTCTTTTACAGGGAGTGCAGTGGAGCTGACGCTGTAATCATTAAGTATTTGGTTATATCATCGCTAGTCTCGCTGAACTCTTCTGAACTCTACATGTCATGTGTGGTCTGGTGCCTCCTTACCAGCAACAGGTCCCAGGTTCAAACTAGTCAGTTCCCTAAAAAACATGCTCAGAGTGTCGTTGCGCGAAAGTGGTAGGGAGACACGACATAGAACAACAGACACCATGCAGAATGTTAGAGAATGGCGACCCTGCCAGGATGGTAAAATACCATGATTGAAGGGCGACCACATGCCTAGCTAGGTCAGAAAAATATCTTGTTGAAAAATTTTCGTAATAAAATTTTTTTTTTTGAAAGTTATAAATAGTCGAAAACAGTAGCTGCAGCAATAGATTGTAAGAAAGTATTCAATAGAATGTGAGACATTCTAGCAGAGACAATAGCATAATTAAGTTATGAATTTTAATATTGTTAGAATTAAGTTTTCTCTCCAATGCAAGCGCACAGGTGGCGGATACATCGTTGACAAGTTGGTTCTGACCCAACAAGTAAGTGAACGGACTGTCAAGTCGTGTGTGCAAAAAGTTTATGAAACGCGTGAGATCGTATAAGCGCATGTTGACGCGAAGTAGGGCGCGTGAATTGCTTTTAAAACAGAAAATAAGGGATTCGGATAGATTAGCAATGGCAGATCGAGACATTGAATTTTTAAATTAATGTTAGGTACAGTTTACGTAAAGTTGAGTGTGAATTACATTTCTTGTCAGACGGTCTTATTTTCACTCTTTAGTGCTACAACTGCGTGTGCATCATTTAGTGTTCGGAATTTTGTGTAGGCAGTCTGAGTGTATAATTTTATAGGGCATTCTAACAGAAGCATTTTGGACATTTAATCATTGAAAACTAGCTCCGTAATTTTATGTAGAATTTTTACTTTGTTAAATTTGTGTGTTGAACTGCAAATCACGTACTACGACGCGAAACATTGTAACACTGTCCTCTACAGTGCGTAATACAGGATTTCACAGAATAGGCTATTTAGCATATAGTTTTACTTTTTCTGATGTTTTGGTAAAAGTTAATTCAAATATAGTTATGCAGCTTCAGATAGTTTTGGCGGCTCTTTTAAATCAGACAGCGTTTACGTAATTACACTATTGGCATTGTTCAGGATTTCAACGCACGCACGCACGAAGGTAAGAATATGAAATCGGTTGGGAGTACAGTACATAACAAGAAACCTAAGAAGTTACACTTTTCCTTTTTTAGTTTCATAGGTAAACTTCGATGGTGTCACACTGTTGTGGAACAGTAATAGTAATAACACAGTATATATACTTCCGAGAAGAAAATTAGAATACAAGTTCAGGGAGAAGTAAAATAAACATCGAGGGTTGTCGACCGCAATGTAAGTCTGTCTGAGACGGAAAATGACTTAGGAGAGCAGTTGAAGGGAATAGATGTATCATGAAAAGAAGTTTCAGGATGAACAACAAAAGTAAATCGAGGCTAATGGAATGTAGTCGATCAAATTAAGCGATGCTGACAGAATTAGATTAAGTAACGAGACCCTGCAAGTAGTAACTGAGTCTTGCTCTTCGGCAAGTATAACGGAGGTAAAATGCAGGCTGAAAACACCAAGAAAAGTGTTTCTCTGAAACAGTAATATGGTTACGTAGAAAATAAATTTAAGTGTTACGAAGTCTTTTCTAAAGATATGTGTCTGAAGTGCCGCCGTGTATAGGACTGAAACGTGGACGACAAACAATTCAGAAGTTTTTGAAACTTTGTGCTTTAAAAGAATGTTGAAGACAGGCAAATAGATAGAATAACTAATTAGAAGCTTCTGGATGGAACTGATGTGAAAAAAAATTAAGGCACAGTTTGTCTAAAAGAAAGACTCGATTGATAAGGCGTATTCTGAGGCATCCAGGAAAAATCAGTTTGTTTATTAAAGTAAATGGGCCAGGGATGATAACAAGGCTTGACTACGGTAAGCAGATTGTAATGGATGTAGATTGCAATAATCACTTGGAGATGAAGAGACCTACACAGGATAGACTAGCAGGGAGATCTATAGGAGTCCAGCCATCACAGTGAAGACCATACCAGGTACATATGAGTATATTTAATGTCCAGAGCTGCGATGAATTGTTTACGTGATTTGATACCGCACGAAGCTATAATTTTTTCTTTATTCTTAATACCACTGCACAATTTAGGTCTTATGCCGTGATCAAGTATCTTCACAAAAATCGTCAGTGGCTCATTAAGCACATAAGCCTGTGACTTTTAGTATAAGATTTCTGCAACAGCAGTTCCGTAGTTGCATACCCACATTAAACATGGTGCGGCCATAACGAACAGCGCCTAGAGACAATACGATATTGCAGTGCCTGTGTTATTCCGAACTACGATGTAATGTTTCTTCGGACAGGCATGCGTGTCCGAAGGAGAGATGGTGTTACGGTGTGGGGGTGTTTTTCGTGGTTAGGTCTGGTCTCGTTATTGGGCTTAAGAAAAAGCTTAATGCCAAAGGATATGAACACATTTTTCAGCATTGTGTACTGCAAATAGCAGAAGAATATTTCGGAGACGAAGATTGTATCACCATGATATTGCACCCTGTCATAAATCAGCGTCTGTGAGGCGATGGTCTGGGGACAATAACATTCCTAAAATACACTAGCTTGCCCAGAGTACCGACCTGAACCCAATAGGACACCTTTTGGATGAATTGGAACAACTACTTCGCTCCAGACCCAAGCGTTCTGCATCACAATCTTCTCTGGCGTCGCCGTTCCTCCACAGGCATTCAGGCACCTCACTGACAGTATCCTCAGCAGAGATCAAGTCATCACAAAGGTGAAGTGTAGAAATACCCCATATGAATGTCTGTATACTATTGATCAAATAGTGTAAATCCGCTTAGCATCAACTCTATTTCCTAGCCATGATGGCGTGAGCTTACATTTCGGTACCCTCTGTATCAGTACTTGATAAGCCACAGCTCACAAGGATGGCCCCATTTAAGAGTACTATAGTTAAAGGGTTAAAGTACAACATAACTTCATGTTTAGGGGAGATCCAATTAACGATGTCAAATAAACAAATTTTCACATAGTGGGTGGACTTCTGCAACATTTATCTCGTCTTTAAACTATCTCCTTTGGCTAGCTTTAAGTATTACCGCTGCTTGGTAAGTCTTGAAGGCTAAACCGAGAGCTGCATCAATATGCAGTACAGTTAACATCGCAATCTAGCAACTGACTATCGCAGCACCAGACTTACATTTACTAGGCTTCCCACAGGTCTGTAAGAGGACTAGTAGGTCAGTAGCGGATAGTGATATGTGCCTAGTGTGACATTCCGACGCTTTTTTGTGTATCTGGCAAAAGCCACAAGTGCAATAGTGTCTACTACAAGTCAGCCACTTCCCACCCCGGTTTGTATCGATGTCCGAAACCCGTCTTATGAAGGCGTGCGGAGAAAAGTAATACATACGAATTTTTTATATGAAAACTCTTAAATAACACAAAAGTTATTAACATTCTACATTTTTATTCTTGATTTCTACATATTTACAGCCCTCTGCCGCCAACAGGCCCCAAACTGTAGCTTGTAACATGGTGGTGCGTAACGTCAGCTGTGTCAGTGCGTGAGAAACAGCGTGTTGTAGCTGAGTTTAAAATTCGATGAGTTCGTCCACAGATGGAGTACCCTCTCCTTCAGCATGACAACGCCACACGATTATCCTCCACTTAGCCCCAACGTGGCACTATCCGATTTTCATCTGTTTCAAAAACTTAAAGAACACCTACGATGACTTCACCTTGATAGCGATGACGCGGTGCAAGCAGAAGTGAGACTGTGGCTGCGTCAACAAAGTCAGACGTTCTATAGTGACCCTATCATCAAACTGGTCTCTCACTGGGAGAAATTCACCCGTCACCAGGGTGACTATGCCGAGAAATAAATATGTACACAAGATGAATGACGGTGTAGACTGTCAATAACGTTTGTTTTACTTAAAAAGCAGTAAGAGTTTTCGCATAAAATTTCGGAGATATTACTTTTCAGTACGCTCTCGTATTTTATTGTGTATATCCTAAAGAAAGCAGGTGTTGACAGATGTGAAAATCATCGAACTGTCAGTCTAATAAGACACGGCTGCAAAATACTAACACGAATTCTTTACAGGCGAATGGAAAAACTGGTAGAAGCCAACCTCGGGGAAGATCAGTTTGGATTCCGCAGAAATGTTGGAACACGTGAGGCAGTACTGACCCTACGACTTATCTTAGAAAACAGATTAAGGAAAGGCAAACCTACGTATCTAGCATCTGTAGACTTAGAGAAAACTTCTGAAAATGTTGACTGGAATACTCTCTTTCATATTCTGAAGGTGGCAGGGGTAAAATACAGGGAGCGAAAAGCTATTTACAATTAGTACAGAAACCAGATAGCAGTTATAAGAGTCGAGGGGCATGAAAGGGAAGCAGTAGTTGGGAACGGAGTGAGACAGGACTGTAGCCTATTCCCAATGTTATTCAATCTGTATATTGAGCAAGCAGTAAAAGAAACAAAAGAAAAAATCGGAGTAGCAATTAAAATCCATGGAGAAGAAATAAAAACTTTGAGGTTCGCCGATGACATTATAATTCTGTCAGAAACAGCAAAGGACCTGGAGGAGCAGCTGAACGGAATGGACAGTGTCTTGAAAGGAGGATATAAGATGAATATCAACAAAAGCAAAACGAGGATAATGGAATGTAGTCGAATTAAATCTGGTGATGCTGCGGGAATTAGATTAGGAAATGAGACGCTTAAAGTGGTAAATGAGTTTTGCTATTTGGGGAGCAAAATAACTGATGACGGTCGATGTAGAGAGGATATAAAATGTAGACTGGCAATGGCAAGGAAAGCGTTTCTGAAGAAGAGAAATTTGTTAACGTCGAGTATAGATTTAAGTGTCAGGACGTCGTTTCTGAAAGTATTTCTATGGAGTGTAGCCATGTATGGAAGTGAAACGTGGACGATAAATAGTTTAGACAAGAAGAGAATAGAAGCTTTCGGAATGTGGTATTACAGAAGAATGCTGAAGATTAGATGGGTAGATCACATAACTAACGAGGAGATATTGAATAGAATTGGAGAGAAGAGAAATTTATGGCACAACTTGACTAGAAGTAGGGACCGGTTGGTAGGGCATATTCTGATGCATCAAGGAATCACCAATTTAGTATTGGAGGGCAGCGAGGAGGGTAAAAATCGTAGAGGGAGACCAAGAGATGAATACACTTAACAGATTCAGAAGGATGTAGGTTGCAGTAGGTACTGGGAGATGAAGAAACTTACACAGAATAGAGTAGCATGGAGAGCTGCATCAAAACCAGTCTCTGGACTGAAGGCCACAACAACAACAACAACAGCAACAACAGTTGTTTAGTTAAAATTGCGTAAGTATTCGAGAGTTATAGTTGTTTATGTACGTACCCTCTCCTACCCATATAATTTGGTAGATTTGTCATAATTTCATAATATTTTTTTCCTTATAGGTGTGCAACGTCTAGTTTAAAGCTTCGCTAAAACATATTCCACATAGAGGCAATTATCGTGAATACCGTAATATTTGACTGGAAGACAGAGCAAAACTAAAAGGGAAAAATACCTGCCTTTTCAGAACGCACAGTCGCATCACATGGGTGCACTGATTTTTGGACAAGTTTCACAGCATCTGCTCTCCTTCAGGAGGAGACAGGCTGTTAACACGGTATGTTAAAGTTACTGAGCACACGAAGTTAACGGGCTGTATAATTTCCTTGTATACTCTTGCTTCATGTTTGAAGGACCTTGAAAATATTCCAGGTCATAGAAGGAACACACAGTGACATACGGTTATGCATGATTGTTTATTTTCTGTTTCACATGCTATTTGTTATTTTGACCACTGAATACACCTAGCTGCGCTTACAGATCACTAACATCATTTGTGTTCGATCGGAAAATTTTTGATGCCCTGCCGGAGTACGCAGCCGGCAATCTTGGGAAGTGTAAACTTTTTGGTTTGCGCCGTCAACAAAGCAGACGCGTATTGGAACACTTCTTAGCATCTTTTTAGATGACGTTAACATGCTTTTACTGCTGGTTACTGGAACATTTTCTGCTTCACGATAACGTCCCAGAAATTCCATGCACTATCTTATATACCTCGTCCCTCAGCGGTAGAAATTGATTGGTTATTATTATTATTATTATTATTATATGTGGTAATATTTATCTCGTCGAAAGGTAGGTTAGGTCAGTTGGTTATCTACATAACTTTTATCCAGAGAAATTATTGTTGCTGGCTTAAAGCCAGCAACATACGATGAAAACCTGAAGATGGATTTCATTCTTGGTCGATCAGAGAAATATGTGCTATGGCGTAACATGCGAAGAAAAGTAATAAAATCTGGTGAGTATAAAAAAAAGTTTCAGTTAAATTATTTATTAATAATCCGCACTGTTTTATACTCAGAAGCGAGCAGCTTCACTACTCTAGGTTTGACAATATAACAGGTTTAGAAGGAAGACAGGAAGATTTCAATATAAACATGCTATATTTGGCAACCGTGATAGAATTATAATAAAATACCATGGATGAATAGTAAATGATTTAGCTGAGATGTCTTTTGAAAGTCATCATGTACTAATATTGATATTTTCTTTGAGAGTTACTATAAACACATATTTTGCTCAGAGCCCAAGAAAGATGTCCTCCTTCAAATTTTTATCATTTGTATCATCATAGAATACTTTAAGTCAGCAACAGCAGCTTCTCTGGATAAAAAGTTTGCATGTGACTAACTAACCGAACCTGTCTCTCAGCGATAAGTAAATAAATACCAACAAGTAATAGTAATAGTAATAACCAATCAACCACTGCTGCTGAGGTGGGAGGTGTAGAGATATTACAACTGGTCAATGTATATCATCGGCCAAGATAAATTAATGCTTGTACGGAACGGAAAAATATTGTAAAGCATGAACAAACGGTGATTCTAGACTAACATACGAATATATATTGGCGGATTTCGTCATATTGCAACAGAACTTCATTTTGGCACATATTAAGATATTGGGATCTGCAGATCTTCCACTACTTGTGCTGTTTGCAGCTGTTCACTTCGTGTTCTTATTTGAATGTACTGTGACTGTGCTAACACGAGTACATAACTGCAAAGTTCCAGTTTAATGCGGCTTGTGCTAAGACTCTAGAGTTGTATACCAACACTTTCAGCTCCACAGTAGATGTACACACTCTGTGAACTTACTTTATTCGATTCCAAGTTTACAACATAAGAATAAATACACGAATTGTATTTAAAAACATGCCACAGTATCCAACAGACGGAGGAGTTATGAGACTGGTAGCTACGGTGCTTGCCATTAAATTATAACACCAGGAAGGATAGCAAACTACGAAATGTTACTTATAGTGCATACACAATATAGTAGGAAGTATAGTAGGAAGAATACTTGATTAAATTTGTAGGTGATTTGGAGTGTGGAGGGTGTGAAATTAAACACACAGATCAGTCACGTCTGGCAGCAAAAATGGCTCTAGCCTGGCTGGCCGATGAACGGGTCGTGGGTCACAGAAACAGGTATGTCATTCTATACTGGTTCAACTCTATGCCTGAGTTCATCAATAGTAGCTGCAGGCCATGGCAAGAGTCGAATACCTTCTGTATCGAGGTAGGTCAGGACAGCAAAAGTAATACAGGTCTTGCGCTATCTTGTTGAAAGATAAGTTCACGGAGACCTAAAAGCTAGCATAGCCACCGGCCATAACGTGTCAGAAATGTGGCGGCAGCAGTCCAGATTATCGGCTATGCGAACCAGAGGTGCTCCCATTATGCTTGGTACCAACGTTCGATCTCCTAAGAGCCTCCACACAAGAATACGTTCATCGTGATGCTACAAGCTGTATTGGAACTCGTCTAAAGCGCGATATATTGTCGCTTCTGTGTCCAGCGTTGTCGCTGGACGCACCACACTATGTGCACCTCTCTCTATTGCCGCGACAAGGAAAGCTGCGACGAGCGTCCGTGGTGCTTTACATGTCATTGCACCGTCAACGATGTACGTGATGTGGCTACACGATCCTACAGGAATAAGTGAATAAAATGTTATATAGATGCATCCGAAAGAACAGACACTACGCGGAATCCGTAGTTGTGATACATCATGTGTGAAAATTGGAGGCGGAGGAGGGGGTGGAGGGGGAGGAGGGAGGAAGGAGGAAGGAAAGGGACTATCGATGCCAGCTGTATCGGGACTTGACGCGGAATCAGAGGTGATGATCAAGAATGTGTGCTGGACCGGAATTCGAAACCGGGATATCCTTCTTACGAGGCAGCTGCGTTAACCATTGCGCTACCCGGAGACAGAGTTTATTACAAACGTGCAGACTATCTCACCATGTCTCTCGGCCGATCAACACTTCCATCCAACGCCACCAATCGGCAGTCGCTGCTCATGTCCTCTGTGCTTGCTCCTTGAAGATCAACGCAGGAGTTCAGATATAATTGTGCACACACACTGAAAGAGGTGGCGAATGTGTGAATCCACTATCTTCAGTGCGGATGCACAGTTACTTTTGACCTCCTGCGGGAATCTCAAAGTAACGAGCACAGAGGAACTTCTCTTGCTGACAGTACGGGTGATGTAATGGATGATGATACATAGAAGGTCGAAATTCTAAACCTAGCTTCCATAACTCGTTTACGGTAGAAGCTGCAGCACCACTTCCCCTTTCAACTATCGAACAAACGCAAGGATGGCTGACATAGTGTTTAGTGTACCTGGGATTGTAAAACAGTTAAGACCCTTAGACGCCAGGGAGGCATCTGGCCCAGACGGTATCCCCGTAAGATTTTATGTTGACTATATAGCACCATTCTTATCCATCATCTATCAGAGGTCATTGGAACAGTGGAAAGTTCCACGGGACTGGAAGAAGGCCCAGGTCACAGCAATCTATAAAAAGGGTAGAAAATCGGATACACATAATTACCGGCCAATTTCACTGACATCACTTTGTTGTGGAATCATGCAACATATTTTGTGTTCAGACATAATGACTTTTCTAGACTCTGACAAGCTCATCTGCTGAAACCAGCACGGTTTTAGGAAACCGCTGTCATGCGAGACACAGCTGGCCCTCTTTGTGTATGATATACAACAGGCTCTAGATATCGGCTCCCATGTTGATGCCATATCCCTCGACTTTCGAAAGGCGTTCGACTCAGTTCCGCAATATCGCTTGCTCCAAAAAGTGTGCGCTTACGATCTATCCGATGACATATGCGGTTGGATAGAAAATTTTCTAACAGACAAAGGGCAGTATGTCGTCCTGAATGGGGAGACTTCAACAGAAACAAGCGTAACATCAAGTGGACCCCAGCGCAGCGTGATAGGTCCGCTGCTTTTTACGATTTACGTAAACGATCTGGTTGGTGGTATTTACAGTGGAATTAGACTGTTTGCCGATGATGCTGTAGTCTACAAGAAAGTAGTATGACACAAAAGTTGTGAACAAATCAATGAAGAACTGCAGAAAATAAATGCGTGGTGTGGTGACTGGCAGTTATCTCTCAATATTAGTAAGTGTAACCTACTGCGTATAACAAAGCGAAAGTCCCCATTAATGTACGAGTACAAAATAAATGCCCAGTCTTTGGAAGCGGTAACGTTCATCAAGTATCTGGATGTGACTATTCGAAATGATCTCAAATGGAACGATCAGATTACACAAGTAACGGCTAAGGCGAACTCTAGATTGCGGTTTATTGGAAGATTCCTGAAGCGATGCGGTTCTTCAGCGAAGGAAATTGCTTACAATACTTTAGTTCGTCTAGTCTTATTGTTCGTCTGTATAGGACCCATACCAGTTGGGCCTCATTCAAGACATTGAGAAGGTCCAAAGAAGAGCGGCAAGATTCGTGACTGACTTTTAGCCATGGCGAGAGCGTTACAAATCTCATAGATAGTTTGAAGTGGGATACACTTGCAGATAGACGACGCGCTAAGCGGAGGGGGTTGCTCACTAAATTCCAAAATCCGATCTTCGCCGAGGATGTAAAGCATATATTATTACCACCAACTTTAAAATCGCTCAGTGATCACAATTCAAATATAAGGGAAATTAGAGCCCTTACTGAGGCGTTCAGACAGTCGTTTTTCCCTCGTGCGATCCGCGAGTGGAACAGAGAGGGAGAGGGGGGGGGGATATGACTTTGGCGTGAATAGTGCCCCCGCCACTCACCGCTTGGTGGCTAGCAGAGTATATATGTAGGTGTAGATGTAGATGTAGATTGGGTCTGCGGATAGGTGGGAGTGGCGATCGACCGAGAGGTGTAAACAGATAGTCCATGAAATTGTTATAAACAGTGTATGTGTATGGCACAGCGGTTAACGCAACTGCCTACTGAGCAGGAGATCCTGGAAATGAGTTCCAGCGCAGCATAGATTTTCGCATAAAGTCCCAATGCAGCTGACATCAATAAATCCATTCTTTTCCTTTGTCCCCCTTCTACCTTCAGTTTATATAATATGTACCACAGCTGCGGATTCCTTGTGATGTCCGTTGTTTTGGACTTGTCTGAAACAACAGACACCATGCACTGATCCAACTGATTCTCCTCGATGGGCAGTGGCTCCGCCTCTTTCCGTGCGGATGCACAATTTCGTCTGATCTCCTGCGGGATCTCCAGGAGGCGACCATGGACGACATGGACAGGGATTGCAAATAGGTAGCGCTGGGTGGGAGTGTGTACCGGCCGAGAGACCTGCCTAGGTCGTCTTGACATTTGCGATAAACGCTGTGTTCAGGTGGAGCAGTGGTTAACGCAACTGCCTAGTAACCTGGAGATCTTGCATCTGAATCCTGGTCCGGCACACATGTTTGCTCGTCTCTGCTGATTACACTTTAGTCCCGCTGCGACTGACATCAATTTTCTCTTCCTTTTCCTTTCCTTTTTCCCCTCTCCACCTTAAATTTACATAGAGTTGAAACGTCCTCTTTGAAAAATTAAGAATGACTGTGCTGGTAAACTTCTACGTTATTTGATTTTCAAACAACTGAGCAAAACTCAACGTACTCAAATAGTTTTCTGTTTACTTATTCTGATCATCACTAAACTGACACACAATATTTTTAGCGCAACGCAATCTGACTTTCAATAATCCCTACAATAGAATGTCTCTGACTGACAATAACCTATACCTTTCATGAATCACTTACCTCACAAAAATCTTTGTTACTCGAACTTCTGCAATAAAGCGAGCGCCTATACTGCCAGCTAAATAAAAGATTCTGGCTACTGAAGGCACTAACTACTGCTAGGCATACTTAACAAATGAAACATTTTAATAGAGAACAAACAATGTATTTACCTTAATAATGTTCAAAAGTCATCATATATATATCTATTAATTCATGACATCCATCTTTACAAATTTCCTTTTTCTGGCGGACACACGTCCAGATCGTCCGCTTATAGTAACCTCTCAAAATTCTGGCATCTCTCTCTCCACATCCACCACTGGTGGCGGCTCACCTCCAACTGCGCAACGCTATGTGCTGTTCCCATCCAACTGCCCAACACTACAATTTCAAATTTTCCAACTATGAGTCCAACCAGCCACAGACTGCACGCAGCACAGGCAGTGATTTTCATACAGAGCGCTACGTGGCGTTAACAACACGAAAACCTAAACAGCCTACTTACATAGCCCCCATGTTCCCCACAAAAAAATTTACAAATTGTTTTGGCGCAGTGGCCGATACTGATTTGAAAAATTTTTCATAATTACAATAACAAATATATCAAATGCACACACTTATTGATACACTGTTGGTCAAAAGCAAAAATGGTCCTCACAGTCCATAAATACAGTCCTGATCATGCATCACAGTTGCACAAAGTCTGTGCAGTAAAAGAAAATGCACACGGAAGTAGTGTATTTCCATGCGGTATTGAAGAAGTAGTGTTGTCCTTCCAACGGAAAGACAGTGCTGACTCTTGAGATGCAGACAGGCAATGGGCCAGCCACAGACTGAACGTAGCACCGTCAGTGATTTTCGTACAGCGCGCTACGTGGCGTTACCAACATAAAAACCTAAACAGCCTACTTACACAGTGAATAAAATGTGCGTCCTATCGATCGCTAGTCATTTGGTACCGTTGAGTTCCTGTATGACGATGAGTATGGCCCTCCTGAACCCATTGATTCCATATTTACATTATAACAAGACCAATGGAGCAGCAGTACCGCAGAATAATAACCCGCTGTCGAATTCAGACACATACCGATAAACGGTTCTTCTTCTTACAAGAGAAAAGACGTATTTTTCACAAATAATCAACTTTCAATTGCGATACCTGAATGAAAAACCTGTTACGTAATCTTTCATTACTTGCGAAATGTGGATAGCGCGAGCTCGTGAATAACAGTGAAATGCTAATAATTCGATATTCAAGTGTCTGCTACACTTCATACCAATTAAACGTTTATTGTATGCCGCCTTCGTGGAGTGTAATTTTAATGGCCAGTAGTGTAGTGTATAACTGATCGATCGCTCCCGGGTTTTAGGAGTTCATAATAATAGTGCTTGTGCAGTATTGGAAAATGAACGTCATAAAGCAATTATTTCAAAAGAATGAAGTTTCGTTGCACATCTTACAAAAATTGTACAGTACACTACATATGGAGTGTACAGGCTTGCAAATACCACGGACCGGAAAACCTACGTAAGGGCCGTGAAAAATAAACCAATAAATAAATAAAAATATTATATAATTAGTTCACATTATTTGTTTCACAAATATTCTCTTTATTCGACCAATAAAGTTATAACAATTTATTCTCAAAAGACCTAATTACTATAAGGGCCCGTCTATCCGGGAGAGAATGTAAAATGAGCAAAGAAAATTTACATGAACGAATGGAGAAGGGCGAGTCACCACCAGACCAATGATGGGACGCGCGCTTTTATGTGTCGTTGCTCTACGAGCACAATCATACACTATTCATCTCTTCAGCAGCGTCTTCTGTCGTGCCACTGCTGGCGGGATGCTCGGTGCTGAGATGTGTGCTCAGATAGATGGGCGGGCATTCTCGTTCATAGCTCGGTCTCTAGTAAACGGCTCTACATATCACACTGAGCCAAAGATATGCTCTGGTAGCCATCATGTCAGCAGTGATGCCCCATCACACTGCACTGTGCACTGCTTGAGTCAGATCATAATTTTTTATTTTTATTTTTAATGGACTTGTAGTCCGGGGTGATAGTTTACAATACAGCATCACCGGTCTATTGCGGTCTAACTGTGTTGGCGATGTGCGGCGAATTATTAATGCCTAGAGTAGTATAAACTGCCTGCGAGAATTGGACGTTCCGTGCATAGGACGCTTCTCTGGAATAAGCAAGATGTATATTTCAGGACTCTGTGAAGCGATTACAGAGATCGGACGTGTTTTATTTTGGAGAGATTTTGCTATTGTTGTGTAACTCTATTAAGCTCCATTGTGAATGTTTAGTTAGTCGATGGCACAATAAACAAATTCAAGAAAGTAATGCGCATTCAAGGTGTGTATTTATCAATTTATAAAAGATTTGACAAACATTCTTCAGGTATCACGTGACGTAGATCGATCGGAGGTGCAATGTGGAATAATAGTGCAAGTCTGCATCTTTTCACGGTCAATGTTCTTCGAGAGAATATCTCAGAAGCAATAAACTTTTCGTTGATAAAAAATTAGACACATCAATCCATACTCATCATACAACATAGCAACTAGTTGTGCCGTACGATCTTCGTAGCAAAATAAACATTTTAGAGATTTCAGGTGGAGCAGTTCCGACGAGGAGTATCAGCGAGATCGACGCTGCGGGACTTAGGTATACCTAGCTCTCCTGTGGTATTTAAAACCAAAGACATATTATTTAGCTTTTAAAAGACTAAGCTATAACCTAAATAAAACCACTGGACATCATAACTAAAACTACCAAAAGAAGCAGAGAATTTTCTTAAACAAATTTCTTAAATAAATAAATTAATTAATTAAAATATAATAAAAAGTGAAGTTAAGTTCCGATATACACTCCTGGAAATTGAAATAAGAACACCGTGAATTCATTGTCCCAGGAAGGGGAAACTTTATTGACACATTCCTGGGGTCAGATACATCACATGATCACACTGACAGAACCACAGGCACATAGACACAGGCAACAGAGCATGCACAATGTCGGCACTAGTACAGTGTATATCCACCTTTCTCAGCAATGCAGGCTGCTATTCTCCCATGGAGACGATCGTAGAGATGCTGGATGTAGTCCTGTGGAACGGCTTGCCATGCCATTTCCACCTGGCTCCTCAGTTGGACCAGCGTTCGTGCTGGACGTGCAGACCGCGTGAGACGACGCTTCATCCAGTCCCAAACATGCTCAATGGGGGACAGATCCGGAGATCTTGCTGGCCAGGGTAGTTGACTTACACCTTCTAGAGCACTTTGGGTGGCACGGGATACATGGGGACGTGCATTGTCCTGTTGGAACAGCAAGTTCCCTTGCCGGTCTAGGAATGGTAGAACGATGGGTTCGATGACGGTTTGGATGTACCGTGCACTATTCAGTGTCCCCTCGACGATCACCAGTGGTGTACGGCCAGTGTAGGAGATCGCTCCCCACACCATGATGCCGGGTGTTGGCCCTGTGTGCCTCGGTCGTATGCAGTCCTGATTGTGGCGCTCACCTGCACGGCGCCAAACACGCATACGACCATCATTGGCACCAAGGCAGAAGCGACTCTCATCGCTGAAGGCAGAAGCGACTCTCATCGCTGAAGACGACCGTCTCCATTCGTCCCTCCATTCACGCCGGTCGCGACACCACTGGAGGCGGGCTGCACGATGTTGGGGCGTGAGCGGAAGACGGCCTAACGGTGTGTGGGACCGTAGCCCAGCTTCATGGAGACGGTTGCGAATGGTCCTCGCCGATACCCCAGGAGCAACAGTGTCCCTAATTTGCTGGGAAGTGGCGGTGCGGTCCCCTACGGCACTGCGTAGGATCCTACGGTCTTGGCGTGCATCCGTGCGTCGCTGCGGTCCGGTCCCAAGTCGACGGGCACGTGCACCTTCCGCCGACCACTGGCGACAACATCGATGTACTGTGGAGACCTCACGCCCCACGTGTTGAGCAATTCGGCGGTACGTCCACCCGGCCTCCCGCATGCCCACTATACACCCTCGCTCAAAGTCCGTCAACTGCACATACGGTTCACGTCCACGCTGTCGCGGTATGCTACCAGTGTTAAAGACTGCGATGGAGCTCCGTATGCCACGGCAAACTGGCTGACACTGACGGCGGCGGTGCACAAATGCTGCGCAGCTAGCGCCATTCGACGGCCAACACCGCGGTTCCTGGTGTGTCCGCTGTGCCGTGCGTGTGATCATTGCTTGTACAGCCCTCTCGCAGTGTCCGGAGCAAGTATGGTGGGTCTGACACACCGGTGTCAATGTGTTCTTTTTTCCATTTCCAGGAGTGTATATTCTGAAGACTTCGCGTTACAGTAAGTGCAAATGCTACAACTGAGAGACAGCAAGTGGCTTTTCACACCGCCGTCTGGGCCGCCTAAACACGTGTCTTTGCTGCTCATCGGGGCTCAGTTCGAAGCGAGACTCATCAATGAGGACAACTTTACCCTAGTGAATGACATTATAGGCCGAATATGTGCCCTGAGATGCCCACCATAGCGGTGGGATACCAACGTTACTGTTACCCGTTATACGGTCGGACCACCAGGAGTAACGGTCTGGGTTCCATTTCTTTTCGTAGCGGGTCCTCTTTCGTTATCATCCTAGGCATCCTTACTGCACAACGGTACGTACGATATTCCATGGGCTGTTTTGTTGCTCTTCGTGGCAAGCTATCCTCGGCTTACATTTCAGCAGATAATTCCCGCCCACATACTACGAGGGTTTCTACTGCTTGTCTTCGTTCTCGCTAAACCGTACCTAGTCCAGTAGAGTAGCCGGATCTCTTCCCATTTAAGAAAGTCTGGGTCGTTATGGGCAGGACTCTCCAACCCGCTTGCGAGAGGCAATTGGACAGAATTTGTCATGAAATTCCTCAGGTCATCCAATGACTATTATTCAGTGCGAAGCCGAATAAGTGATTGCATAAGGGGCAGAGGTGGACCAACACGTTATTTACTTGCTCAATTTGTGAAGCCCTTTCTCTTTAATAAATCATCCAATTTTTCTGAAATTGTAATAATTTGTTTTTCTGTACATGTACATCACATCTATCGATTTTTGACCCATTCGGGTAATTCCCTCTTGGTGCGTCGTTTTTTTCTCCCTTAGAATGTACATGATATGTCTATTTAAGCAGGTTGATCTTCCTTTTGAATCATTAGTGTATGTGTGACAGTGACGCAAGTCGAATGCCTGCAACGCTCGTTGCTTTCATACAACACTAAAGAGTGTGGTGCACTGATGCAGGAGGTGGTTTTGACGAATTGATATCTGGAGAAACTGTGTCACACTGACATAAGACAAGCGGCTGGAATGTCGTTGCTCTGACAAATTAGTAAGTAAGTTATCCATGTACTAGGCCACTACCCAGCAGGATAACTCTGACAAAGAGAAATGAACCAACTGGGAATTCAACTGGTTACATTCGTGCTCTAATGGTTCACCTAACGAGGACAAGTCGTATAACATGTTAAAGTATTTTGAAACCTGAGTCGAGACTGAGATTAACCGTTATTTATTTGCTCGAATGAATAACATAAATCACAATGAGATTAAAGGAGAACAAAGTTGTATATGACTTAAATTAACTTACGAAAATGATGCTAACACAGTGGGAGGTAACAAAAACTATGGAAGACAAGCACAAGGTCTGCTTAGCTGGGCAGCTCGCAAATTCAAAGTTAACATAAGAAACCACAAATATGACAAAAATAAAGTTCCGTAGCAAAGTAAGCAAATAACAAGCCG
This sequence comes from Schistocerca cancellata, assembly GCF_023864275.1. Lineage (NCBI taxonomy): Eukaryota > Metazoa > Arthropoda > Insecta > Orthoptera > Acrididae > Schistocerca > Schistocerca cancellata. Next base: position 407,523,434 of record NC_064633.1, on the reverse strand, counting down.
CATACAACATGGATCGTGCTTACCGCGACTGCGTTAGTTACATTCCCTTAGCCGGCCGTAGTGGCCGAGCGGTACTAGGCGCTTCAGTCTGGAACCGCTCGACTGCCACGGTCCCACGTTCGAATCCTGCCTCGGGCGTGGGTGTGTGTGATGTCCTTAGGTTAGTTGGGTTTAAGTAGATCAAAGTTCTAGGGGACTGATGACCTCAGATGTTAGGTCCCATAGTGCTCAGAGCCATTTGAACCATTTGAACCAGGGGCTGTAACGGCTTTGCAACTCGTGATCGCTCAGTCTCTCGTCTCAGATGTAAGTGCGGCGAATTACTGTTTCCGAGAATCACACTGGTTCTGTGATCTCAGACACCGGTCGCTCCTCCAGAGCCAGTACCCTTTAAGAAAGCGAGATGTTCGTCCCTTCCAGTTTCTCCAGATTAGTCTCAGTCTAGACCAGCCTGGTCACGTTTCTTTCCACTGTTTTAGAGATCTCTACAACTTTTTCCTCTGCCGATTCAATACGATCAGCGAATTTCCCTCGTAATGCTGTCATCTCGTTTCTCCGGCTTGTTTCCTCTCTGCTTCAGATACTCTACTGCCTGCTTCGGCCTCTTCATCTCTCACTTGCAATATCTTTCTGTTCTTCCTTGGCTTGCTTTCTATTTTCCTCAGCTTATTTTCCTCTGCTTCTTATATCACCTGATTTACTCAAATAGAATACCATATATGCTTACAGAATTTTTTTTTGTTTCGGTTTGTTAACTTTAGGGTTGCGCCCACTCAGCCATTTCAGTAACAGAAAGACGGTACGATACTGTACTAAGATGAGTTTCCTGTCAGTTACGATGAGATGGATGCAAGGACAGTACAACACCCAGTTTCCGAACGGAGAAAATCTCCGACCCGGCTGGGAATAGAACACAGGCCCCCTTCGGTTAGCAATATGCCGCGCTGACCAAGTAGCTACCGAGTGGATAGATTTACATACTGCTGTATGCCTCTATCGATTCCGTTCCTCGAACCCCGCTAGCATTGCTCTGTTTGCTTGCGGTTACGGTTTCCTGGGTTTCAGGCAACCCATCTGCTGCTGACGCCCTCCCTTCAAAATGTTCTGACACGAGTCTCTCTGCAGCCACTGAATCCTCTCAAGTAGAAGTATTTTTGGCTCTTGAAACCGTGCTCTTTTAGTCCTGTCCATACGTGGAGGAGTTAAAATTGAAAAGACCCCATAAAATGTAATATCAACAAATCAGGCTGCGCAGAAACCTTCACACGAAAATACGAAAACTTCATCTAGAGAAATCTCCAGACGCTGTACAATATTTTAATAAAAGTCCGCGAAAACACAAGTATGTTGTACGTATAAAACTTCAATACACAAAAAAGGTCAGTATGTGTCATGTTATTCTACGCTGCGACTACTAATTCGAGAATGCATCAATGTAAAAAACTGGACAAAATAGTCAGTACAACTTTTTTGTACCCCACTGTGCCGTCCTAACTGAAGGAAACTCTTAGGAAACAAGGAAGGATTTAGGACCAGGGTCAACATGAACCGTTAGTGGTATTGTTGCTCGTTGCTTTCATACAACACCACTAAAAAGTATGGTGTACCGTTGCAGCACTAGCGAGAGGAATGCTTGTTGCTTTGACAAAACAATATCTGCAGAAACTATGTCGTACATTTAAAGGACGAGAAGGTGCAATCTTCGTTTCGTTGATGGCAAAATAATGGGTAATTAACCTTGTAGTAGGCCACTGTGCACAAGGGCAATGCCAACACAGTGAACTAAACAGACTGGGAACACAACCGGTTACACTTGTATTTTAATGGGTCGCCTGACCAGGACAAGTTGTTGACAAGTAAAAGCATCTTGAAATGTGAGCTGAGACTGAGATTAACCGTCATTTATTTGATCTAATGACGAACATCAATCACAACGAAATTAACAGAGAGCTCTTTATAATTTAAATTAAATTAGAAAAGAACGCTGACACAATGGGGGTACTAAAAACTGGCCGCGCGGCGTGGCCGCATGGTTATAGGCGCCATATCACTGATTGCGCGGCCCCTCCTACCGGAGGTTCGAGTCCTCCCACGGGCATGGGTGTGTGTGTCGTTCTTAGCAAAGTTAGCTTAAGTAGTGTGTAAGTCTAGGAACCGATGGCCTCAGCAATTTGTTCCCATAGGAATTCACACACATTTGAATATTTGAACTAAAAACTGAGGAAGACTGTATGGAGCTGGCGCAATACGGTATACTTACCTGGGCAGCTCTCAAAATCGAAGTTGACGCTACAAATGTAACCAAAATAAGCAAAACAAGTTGCGTGGTGAAGTGACGAAGAGATTATTACTGGTGTAAACTAAGTTACAACATAATATTTTACTTATGGGTAAATATACAATGAAATAACCTTAATTTTCAGACAGTCACGAATATGTCTATAGGAAACTGACAAAGATAACATAGCAACGTTGCCTATAAAGTGCCGCTACACGATTCCGATATTGTACTGGTACAATTTAAGAAACTTGCTCGTGTAGTGAACTTCCAAAAAAGTTTTTGGGATACAACATAACGCTTAGAGAGAATGTGTTTCATTTTCTAAGGCATTCTTTATGCTGAGTTGTTAATTAAACAGTTACTTTGTATTACAGTATAGCAACAGAAAGACATTGTGGAAAATGAATCGTATGTGAACAACATTTGCCTGTAACAGTATATCTAAGAAGCGATCATGGGTTAAATGAATGTGCATGCATATAAAAATGTGCCTCAGCCAACAGTTATGACGCATGCTGAAATCAAAAATGTAAATCGGGAAATGAAAATTTTTTGCCCCAGAAATAGTGGTTTCCAGCGGAGTTGAAAGTGAATTTGAAGAGCATTTTCTTACATTTGAAGAGATGATGTTCGGTTTATACATATCGGTCGTAAGGAAACTCACTTTCGACATCGCAGAAACAAGTGGATTATTACCATAATTGCATGCGGAAGAAACCATAGCAAGAAAAAGTTGGCTTGAGTTGTCCATCCAAGAAATACCACTGAATTCGAGGGAGGTGATGACAGTTCAAAGAAAAATTTCAAGGCCTCACCAAGGAGCCTTTGAGCTGAGGAGTAGACTACGCAAAAATAAGTAAACCAAGGCAAAGAGAAAAATCTAGAACTTAAGCTTCAACGGTGAAAAGGAAGTGTTTTGGAGATTCTGCGGGGATCTCGCCACAGGAACTCATTCGTAAAAGAGAGAAATGGTATTGCGAGTTGTGCAGGGAACATGGAATGAAGAAAATGATAAGATGCATGAAATGCAAAATATGGGTTCCTGGAAAGTGTGCGGGGGAGAAAAGTTATATTGTAACGCCTGCAAATACTGATTTAAAAATTGAAATATGGAAGATATCCTTAAAGTTAGACTAGTACATATTTTCAAGCTCAGTGACATAAGTAATAAGGATGATAAAATTTATACACTAACTGGTACAAATTAGGAAACCGATTCCTAATTTATATCACATTCAGATATTTTGAAAAAGAAGTGTAGTCTGTTTATTTTTTTCAGAATTTCCATCCTTTAAAACAGATACCAAGAACAACATCCTACAGTTGAGGATGGCACTGTTTATATAATTTTGCAATTTACCATGTAGGCTAAATCTCAAAAGTGGTACAATTTCGAGACCTTTACTCCAACTACGGGACAACATGGCAGTTATCCCCATCCCGAATAATGATTAAAATCAAGTTATGGTATACACTCAGACGCAGATATCGCATTTGGCTAAGTATTCGGTCATTTTCACATATACCGGGTGGTTATGTTTAAAGTTTCCCTATTTAACACGTTACAACACGGGAACTAATTTCTACGAGTACCAAACTTGGTAGCATTGATGTCCAGAGTATGGGGTGCATGATTTCCATGCATCACAGCGCCACCGTCCTATGTCCACTAGCTGCCACGACCAGTCATCGTGATTCGTAGTCTCACACACCTGACCACTCGCAGTGCATTTGTTGATGTATCAACATGAGCTTGGACAAAAGGGACAGGACATTATTGCCGAAGTTCTATTATCAAAACAACGGTAATGCTTCGAGAATATCACCGGCTGAATAAATTACGGAAGGGTCCTTTTTCTCCACCTGCTGTGCGGAGCATGATGACGAAGTCCCAATCAATTGGAGAACTGGACGTCGCTCCGGGAAGAGGCTGACGACCGGTTGCACCACAGGTGGGTCATGAAATCGCTGTTGTTATGGCAGTCAACGCTGCGCGCATTCCTGATCGTCAGGCAGTGGGCATGCTGTGTCGCAACAGTTGAACATCCCTTGGTCCGATGTACGGAAGGTGCTTCGAACCATTCTCAAATGGTATCCCTACAAGACACATATTGTACAGCAGCTTGCACCATACGACGCACAACGACGTGTTCACTTCGCTCTTCACTTTCTTGCAAGGACTGAGGTTGAAGAGGGTTGACCATGGACTATCCTATGGACAGACGAAGCTCATTTTCATCTGACGGGTGAGGTGAACACACAGAATAACAGAGTTTTAGGATCTTTACCTCCAGTCACTGTGCATGAAGTTCCTCTGTGTGGTGAACGTGTCACCGTATACTGTGGCTTCACGGCTACTTTCATCATAGGCCCATTCTTTTTTGAACAGGTTGGAGCTCAAGGACAAGGGATGTGCACAGTCTGACTGGGCCGTGTTACTGCGATTGCTTCGCCAGCATGTCATCCCTGTTCTACGGGCGAGAGATGCATTGAACTCTATAGTTTTCATGCAAGATGGGACCCCACCGCACATCGCTCGTGAAGTTCACCTGCTTCTCCGAAACACATTTGGAAACGATAAAATTATCAGCCGATCATTTCCAAATGCTTGGCCAGCACGATCACCTGATCTCACTCTCTGTAATTTATAGTTGCGGGGCTACCTGAAGGACAAGGTTTACAAGGGAACATTCACACGTGTGCTGATGTGAAGCGCAGCATATCAGGAGAGGTAACCAGCATGCCTACGGGCATGCTTCGCTCTGCCGTGCAGAATGCAATCTTGCGCTTTCAGACTCTTCTCGACACTGATGCACGCCATATATAGCCCATTTTGTAGCAGTAATGGTATGATGTACTGTAGCAGCACATTAAAAGTGTTTCAATTGAATTGATTCTGCTTTATTTCTCTTCCCCATATCCTTGACATTAATGCTACCGAGTTTGGTACTCGTACGGTAATTAGTTTCCGTGTTGAAACATCTTAAATAGCGAAAGATTAATTATAACCATCCGATACACCAACAGCACATATTCTTACTGCGCTTTATTCAGTTCGTTAATATGTTTATTCTCAGCCACGAAAGGTATAGTGAGTCGATCGAAATCCGACACCTTTCAAAAATGGTTCAAATGGCTCTGAGCACTATGGGACTTAACATCTGTGGTCATCAGTCTCATAGAACTTAGAACTACTTAAACCTAACTAACCTAAGGACATCACACACATCCATGCCCGAGGCAGGATTCGAACCTGTGGCCGTAGTGGTCACGCGGTTCCAGACTGAAGCGCCTAGAGCCGCATGGCCACACCGGCCGGCCCGACACCTTTACAGACCTTAGTTCTTACCAGCCAAATACCAAACGATCTTGGAGTGGAACAATGAAAATTTAGGAACATGTTTCCAGTTCCGGCATTTGCCTGATAATGAAGAGAAACCAACCGAAAATTTTGGTCAGAACCTGAGGACTGAAGCTACTGTTAATTTATTTCTGACGCAATAGGTTCCATACAAGAGTGTGAATGCCCAATGTAGCTCTCTCTCTCTCTCTCTCTCTCTCTCTCTCTCTCTCTCTCTCTGTGTGTGTGTGTGTGTGTTTGTGTGTGCGCGTGTATGTGTGTTTGTGTATGTGTGTGTGTAACAGTAGAGTTGCTGAGTTGCTCCTGCCGTACCATTCGTAATTGTGGTGAGCTATACAGGGCGAAAACAAATCCCACGGACAAAATTTCAGAAGTTGTCTACGGATACTTTTTGAGTATTTTGATATTAGGGGCTACTGTATCCACCATTACCTGGTACACAACTATACCCACAGAGGGCGCCACACGCCAGGCAATATTCAAGCGTGGCGCCACAGGATCAGATGACGCGCGTAAAAGGAACCCGAGGCCTACGACAGATACAGGCCGCGGCGCGTACGTCACGAAGCTAGGGCGACCTCTCTCGCTCACTCGCTCAACTCAGCAAAGAAACTGCGTTTCGTAACTGGGTGTGTATCTATAAACGAGAACTGCATCTTTCATTGATTCCAGTATTATGGAATCTTACTGTTATTAGTCCTACAATGATATAAAGTGCATAGGCCTACAAATGATTTGTTATGGCTGTACTGGGGTACAACAAAATTAAAATCATGTCACTATGATTATCAGTTACATAAGGCACCACATCTTGTATGAAATGACGACTATTACGCAGAAGAGATTAAAATACTACAAACAAGCCGTTAGACCATTTATGTCGGGAATTGATCTTAAATTTTGTTGAACGAGTAGAAATCAGTAAGGCTTCATGTTGTGGACTGACAAGACAGCCAGTCCACAGTAACGGGTAACCGAAAGGCACGCGTTTAATTCACGCAGGCTTGCTTAAGTCTGAAACAGGATACGTAATGAATGCTATAAAGAAAAGTACGTAGATGCTGGAATACTTAACTTTAATCCATCATTTGTATACAGCATTCTTGATGATACAAGTGAGACTCTCTCTAGAAATGGTTAATGGCGCCTTGCTAGGTCGTAACCATGGACTTAGCTGAAGGCTATTCTAACTGTCTCTCGGCAAATGAGAGAAATGCTTCGTCAGTGCAGTCGCTAGCAAAGTCTTCGTACAACTGGGACGAGTCCTAGTACGTCTCTCTAGACCTGCCGTGTGGTGGCGCTCGGTCTGCAATTACTGACAGTGGCGACACGCGGGTCCGACATTTACTAATGGACCGCGGCCGATTTAAAGCTACCACCTAGCAAGTGTGGTGTCTGGCGGTGACACCACACTTCATATGCCAGATTCCAGTAGAAGATGCTGTTCTAGTCAGTACGTACACACCCAGTTCAGAGTTAACAGTATTAGAACAGCATTTTTCTGCTGAGTTAAGTGAGCGAGCGAGCTCAGGACTACCTTCGTAACGTACGCGCCACGATCTGTCTTTCTCGTGGGCCCCGCAGGAACCTCATTATGTCTCTGCTACAAGACACAAAAATCGTACGGTCTATCCGCCGGTAGTTATGACTGCCACCACACAGGGCGCTAACGCCAGGGTGACCTTTCTTCATCCGACAAATAGTTCGCAGATAAACAATATTCCGCCATTCCCGAATAAAAGGGGCCGCACAGTTTCACTCGGACACTTCAGTCGTAGTTCCAGTCATTCGAGTGCGCGATGTCAAGGCGAGAGGACCGGGGCTGCTGCCTCTACCGCGCCGGAGTCGAACGGTCACTGTCTGATGGGGCGTGGCCTCACTGGCCGCTCCCGCTACAACTGTAGCTATGGCGGCAGGCAAACCGTGTACGGCGGACCAGGCAGTGTACATGGACTACGAGAAGTCATGCAATACGGAATTTTCTAATGAAGAGGAACTGGAATTCGAGCGTTCTGCACCTCTTGAGACCAACGGGCGAGAAAGAAGAGATGACAACACCACGACAGGCAACAGACACCAGCCAGTGTCGCTGATGAAGAAGGCTTCACTAACCAGCCGAAGAAGCGGCAGGCGAAACTGAAATAGGTCACGGAAGTGCCAGATGTGAAGACCAATAACAGATATGAAGCAATTCAGGAAGACACTCAAGCAAATCAGGACACAGCTGATCATCAGCGACAGCCAAAGCAACACGAGATACCTTCTATCGTCCTGCAGTATCCAGCAAGACACATCTTCACAGTAGAACAAGGCCTTGCGATGGGTATTTAATGTGCCGCACAACTTCCCAGCTAAATACCAGCATGAAGTGGCACAGAAAGAGGAAGTCTTGGACCGCCTCAAGAAGACTGCTGCCACCGTAAACAGGAAAGCGTGGGATTCGGCGAATCTTTTAATCAGGGCCTTGGCAACCTACATGTAGTCCACAGTCGCTACAAAAGATCAACAGACCTAGAAAACACGTAGTAAGCCAAAAGAGTAAGAACCTCAACCCATTTTCCGCTCAGGTAATGACACAATAATACAGAGAAGTTTACACGCCCTCTCCTAATCCTAAATGTAGTAGTAATTGCCTTCGGGTCAAAACTACATCAAAAGCTAATCCGAGAAGAATGAGCTATCACTCGGCCAGTTGCCGCATGTCACCAATTGTCTACCACCTCCAGTTGCCGAGCACTGATTTAGAGTTGCCGCAGTTAACAGCCCAGCAGGTGACGAGTGATCATCGGACAATCAACGCCTGTTGCCGAAAAGCTTAGTGACAGGGGGACCGTGCCTGCTCCTTACCATCGATTTCGTCCAAATATATAATATACGCAGGGCTTGACCAGAAGTGAAAGTGACAGAGGTGGGAGGACCAGAAGACCAAGCGCTTAGAAAAAAAAAAAAAAAAAAAGCACTTTTGGCGTGCCTCGGACGAAGCATCAGCCACTTACGTTACTGTAGTTTACACAGGCAGCGACAGGTGCAGTTGTAGGAGTAAAGAAGGGTAGTCTGAGAATTGTGTGGTCCAGTTCGTGTGTGAAAACATTTTTATCTTTTTTTACATTTTCAGTTTTGACGTTGCTTGCACAGCATATAAACCGAAATAATGTTCAGTATATTGCATTTATTAATATTGTCATAAAAGGCATGAAAACAAAAGCCAAAGGGAAGTATGGAGATTCATCTAAATTTTCAGGAGAAGACTGTACTTAAAGCGTCCACGAGGACTCCGCAAATAACTTTCATGGGGTTGTAATTTGAGCTTGTAGGACTTCGTTACGCGTAGTTTGCTGCCAAAGTGTCCGATGAGAGAGAAAATTTTATGAATGTAAACCGCTTTTGTTTTTCCATAGAAACTTTAAAACAGCTATGTAATTGTGCAAAAGCGGTGTTTATAATGTTTGTAAGATGCCAAGAAAATTATTGCTTCCCCTGTTTCTATGATGAATATCTTCCCAGCACATGTAAATCATCAATTGTAAAATACTATAAAAGTATCCAGTTTTATATGCGAAGTCCTCGTGTACGCCTTACAATCCTTTCCTCCAGATGTGTTTGCAATCCCAAATTTTCCTTTGCCTTTCCCTTTCATGCCTTTTATGAAAATATTAATAAATACAATAAACAGAGCCTTGTTTCGGTTTATTTGCAGTGTAAGCAAATGAAAATTGAAGATTAAAGAATATAAAAAAATAATTTTAATAGAAAAGAGGAAGGCTTAAAGTTAGACAAGATATAGTGGTCGACTTTGCACCAACGATGAGACACTCGATTACCTTCAATCGAGAATAATGACGTTGGTCAGAGACAGACTTACAGTCGGCCCCACGTGACTTATGGTGGTGCCCTCTATGCGCTCTGTATAAACGGGACCTCTACGGCCTGGCAGCCACTCGTTGACTCGCCTCGGAAGATGTTGCCCACAGTTGCGAACGAAACGTCAGGAAGAAGTAGTTTCACAGATCGACCACGGCCTCTCAGCCTGGAAGTTTTAACTAATGACAGACCAGTTTGTTGATACCGCCACTGTAGAATGTTAGACATTCTTGATAGTGCCACAACGTCACCTCCACCTGTGCCGCTTCATCAACATCAAAGTGAAGGTGTCGAGAGTATTCGTTAAATTTTGGAAACAGTGCCAAGTCGGTACTGTATGGAGGATGATCGATTTCAGTGAATCAAAAGCAACGGATTGTTGCAGATGTCGCAGAGCTCGTTTGTGTTCTAGCATTGTGGACGACGCGTTCTGCGGTTAGCAGCACGCCGTTTTGCACGCTCCAACATAGTTACGTCATATACCGCCAAGCTACGTGCTACAATTGAAGTTCTCTAGAGGTAGAGGAGTCCGCAGCTCGTGGTCTCGCGTAGCGTTCTCGCTTGCCGATCACGGGGTCCCGGGTTCGATTCCCGGCGGGGTCAGGGATTTTCCCCTGCCTCGAATGTCTGGGTGTTCTTGTGTCGTCTTCATCATCATGATCATCATCATTCATCCCCATTACGAACGGAGGAAGGCAACGGCAAACCACCTCCATTAGGACCTTGCCTAATACGGCGGTGCGGGTCTCTCGCATCGTTCCCCTACGCTCTGTCAAGAAGCATGGGACTTCATTTCCAGCGGGAGAGGGTTGCAACTTGCATCAGCGAAGAGGGGAAGTCGATAAAGTAATATGTATGAGGTGCAGCCTAATACCTCAACCGATATAGAGAACACAATAAAAACTTGGAGGCGTTACTTTTTAGCACGCCCTCGTAAATGCTTATGCCACGCCTGATCCGCGTTCCAAAGGCTATTTTTTTCTGAATGCTTAGCCATTTGGAGTTACCACTTCTGTCACTTTCATTTCTGGCCATTCCCTGCTTGTACCATAAATTTGGACGAAATCAAACTGCGGTCCAGACTGAACAACTATTAGATTACTTAGTCAACGTGAGGTTAGACCAATGTTCAGCACTTCAGTTTCACGCCTGTTCAGCACACTAAGTAGAATATTTATGGCTCTGAGCACTATGGGACTCAACATCTGAGGTCATCAGTCCCCTAGATTTAGAACTACTAAAATCTAAAGACATCACACACATCCATGCCCGAGGCAGGATTCGAACCTGCGACCGTAGCAGCAGCGCGGTTCCGGACTGAAGCGCCTAGAACCGCTCGGTCACAGCGGCCTGTTGCACAAGTGTTACGCACGATGAAGGAGCCCGACAACCGTTTACCGCCACAAATGAAGAAACCATTGAGCGTTCTCATGAAATTATTCTCTTAGACAGCATTTTAACTTTTGACCAAGTGCCACATCGTCTGCAAATTAGTCACGGTTCCGCCTACGAAATCATCCACAACAGACATGGGTTTCATAAAGTTTTTGCAAGATGGGTCCCAAAACAACTCATACAGTTGCACAAGCCGGCCGCTGTGACCGAGCGGTTCTAGGCGCTTCAGTCCGGAACCGCGCTGCTGCTGCGGTCGCAGGTT